>NC_056629.2:54500342-54800342 GCF_002870075.4 Lactuca sativa | reverse complement strand
TCAACAATTCGATCCGGTAAAATCCGATCAAGTCAACAATCCGATCTGGTCAAATCCGATCTGGATTGGTCAAAATCCGATCCGAATCTAGTCAACAATCCGAATATGATTTGAAACCGGTTTTATCCAAAATTTGTGAGCTTTTTACCAGATTTTTTTGACGATTTAAGAACCGGTTTTTGTAGAATCCAGTTCGTGATCTGGGGGTCAATCCGATTTCGATTTCGAAAAGTCAAATCGATTTGAATCCGATAACCGGTTTAATCCAATTCGATTTGGTCAAAACCAGTTTTGACCGAAACTGGTTTTCGGATTGGATCGGTTTCATTTCGAGGATCCGAATTTTGTGTGCATCTCTACCTAATATGTTTTGATATGTTTGAAGAAATTTCTGATTTTAATGAAGGTGTTGGCGAAAATCGGAATTTCAGCAAATTAGAAGATCCTATAATTTTCCCAAGATTACTTTGAGTTGCGATCGACTCTTATTCAAACGGAAAATTAAACTCAACATCGGGTTGCCTCCCAGAAAGCAGCCTAAAGTCATTGGATCGACTTTACCCAACAATATTTATAACTGGTGAAAATAGGGTTCTCTATCAACACATCTTTTTTTTTTCTTTGACTCTTAATCCCTTCATATATGCTAGAATTGTTGGATCCGGTACTTGCACACAAGACTGGAAAATCCTCAGATTTTTATTGGATAAATATTTCTTCAAATTTTTTAGTCCTTTTCTTTTTATGATATTCATTCCTTCTAAAAAATCTTCTTTGCTTCCTCCCCAAACTCGTTTCTTTTCAGCTCCTTTGATCCGTCATTACCTAATTTTCTTTCTAAAAATACTTCTTGCAAAACACGATTAGACAACTCACAACAGTCTTTAGGCAAAAGGCTTATGGTATCCATAATATTAACAGGAAAATCATCAAAAGGAATATCAACATATTTTATTTTAAAATTGACAATATCCCCGTTAAACTACAAAGAGAGTGTACTAGCAAAAACATCAATTTTGGGTCTAGCAGTTTTCATAAAAGTTCTTCTTAAAATAATTGAGTTTTTATCTGATACGTCAAAATTGCTCATGTCCAGAATGTAAAAATCAGCAGGAAAAATAAGTACTCTTAGACTAAAACATCCCACAATACACCTTTTGAATATACTATCGAATGATCAGCCAACTGAATAATGATCCTAGTCTTTTTTAAAAGTCCCCATTTTAATTTTTCAAAAACGAAAAATGGAAAGACATTGACTGATGCACCTAAATAAGCATGACTTTTGGAACACTTAGGTTACACACTTTACTCACATACATGTGTTAAATGTATGCCGTAATTGGTGTTAACTAGCTTTATTTAACTAGAATAAGATTGTTAGAGTTAATATAATAGTATAATACACATCCTATCCCTATGCATACTCAAATGCAATGATTTTAAAAGGCTAAATACAAAACCTCATATAGACATAGATAATATATTATCCGGTGGATCTACTTATTGACATCCGATAACATTGCTTACATTTACAACTTACTTAAGTGAACATTACAGCATAACAATAGAGAGTCACTTTGTATGATGCCAAAAAAGTGAAACAATTAAGAAAAACTTGGAAATTTATATATATATATATATATATATATATATATATATATATATATATATATATATATATATATATATATATATATATATATATATGTAAGTTCAAATGTTTTTCACATCTATTGTATGCTACAATGCACCAATAGAAATTTAGTATTAATTATATGTATATTAAATGTTATCCATACTTATAACTCATTTTTATGGAAACTAATTAAATTCGTCATTAATGTCAACAATAATATTCTTTCAGAATAAATTTATATCTAGAAGAATGAGGATGTATTACAGTAGAATGAGAGTGTATTCTAGTATAATACACTCTCGTTCTTCGTATTCCATACAACTTTATTGTATTTTAAGTGATTGAGTCTTGAAACAAAGTACAAACTCATATATAAAAACCTAGATGCAAATTCATTCTGAAAGTATGTTATTGCGGCATTAACGACGGATTTAATTAGTTTCCATAAAAAGATAATTATAATTATGGATATCATTTAATAAAAAATATAATTATGGAAATCATTTAATATCTATATTTATTTAATTAAATAATTATTTAATTTACGAAATTTCTATTGATGCATTCTAGCACACAATAAATATAAAAAACAAAATAACCTCTCTCTCTCTCTCTCTCTCTCTCTATATATATATATATATATATATATATATATATATATATATATATATATATATATATATATATATATATATATATATATATATATATATATATATATATATATATAACATCTCCCGCTCAAAGCAAATTTCTAAAACAAAATGAAAATTGGGTCAAAGTTATAATAATGAAAGTTGGGGAAATATATAAAAAAAAAAAAAAAAAATTGTACAAAATTTGTAAAAATGATTTAAAGTCAGGCCAACATTGTAAACTGGAAGTGGTGGTGAGCATTACCAAAAAAAAAAAAAAAAAATCAAACATGGAGATAACATTTAGTGACAAGTTTAGAACATAAAATCATGTGGTTCACTATTTAAGTGAAACGTAAAAAAAATATTATTTGCGGGTTTGGGACTGGTTGTATAAGCAAAAAAAAAAATATTACAATTGTGTCTGATGAGGTCTTATATCTTGATATCAACGGTGGCGGTGGTTCGGTGCCCGACAGATGACGTTGTGCAATTGACGGTATATCAACGGTGGGAGAAGAACAACGTGCAATTGACGGTATCTCAACGGTGGGTGAAGAACAACATGTTGAGAACGATTTTTTTATTGTTTTTTTTTTCTTTTTTTCCTTTATTTATTTAATTATATTGTACTTTTATTGGGCTATTTTGTATCCGATTAGACCTTAAATAAATTGGGTGCCTATTAATATACAAAATGCGGGCTTTTTAAATATTGATTTGTATTTATTTTTATTGCCAAAAAAAATAAGATAGTTCACTCAAAGTTTTTTAAGATAAGTCACAATTTATATACATATATAATCTCTTATAAAAAAATAAATAAAAAAAATTAAGTGACCCACCTTTGATATACTTACACTTGCCCCTGCTAACACTGTATAAAGTGAAAACTGGAAGGGCGACTAGTGCAAAAAAGTAAAGGTGGGGGACAGGGCTGGGGAACTATAAAATTTTAAAGCTAGAAGGGGTAGAGGGATTGCTGTGAAAAAATATTCAAGTTGGGTGTGGGAAAAGAGATTGGAACCAAGGTCTTCCCCTAAACAAAAAAAAAATACCAAAAACATGAAGCAACATTGCATTTACGTTAACTTTTCCTACAATATTCCTTAAAACACTACCTAGAATCAAATACAATAAAACTACAATTCATACTTTCATAATTTTTTAGTAACTAGGTTTTGCTGTGTAACACCCTGTTTTCTTTCTAGATGGTTCGAAATAAATTTATTAATTAGATCAGATAATGATTTCATTCAAGGATAACTTGCTACATGAAATAAGTGAAGTTAACAAGTAAAAAACATTCCTAGATGAAAGGAGATTTATTAAATTAATTAAAATGAGATTCATTATATATATATATATATATATATATATATATATATATATATATATATATATATATATATATATATATATATAGATTAATTTTATGTTCCCTTAGGAACAGTACCTGACCAGGTACTGTTCCTTGGGTTAGTTAGTTTATCTTGGTTAGTTTTATCCCATCGGTCCATCTCAAATAATCTGTCTTCCATCACCGCTTCCATCACCGACTCGATATAATCCACCGCCTAAATACTTTTATTGGGAGGTACTCTGAACTGGGTTCTGTGTCTTGGCCACCGTCTCCTATCGCTATCTGCTTATATATGATGCTCTTCTGTTAGCACCGCCATGGACATCACCTTGGTATTAATAGCTTATCCATCTCTTGCTCTTGCTACTTTCAATCCACGCTTCTTCCTTCTTTGCTTCTTTTGCCTCAAAATTTCTAGAATTGCCATTTTCGTTTGCTTTCAGAAAATCAAACCTCCAAAATTTTGAAGCAAAGCAGAGAAATAAAGAATGATTTTCGTAAGGTTTTCCCGAAATCGACCCCTTTCACTTGCTCCTGCGTCGGTGATAGCCATAGTTTGTCAGTTGTTGAAATTGGGTGCTCCATGGTTGTCTCGGTGTCGTAGACACGTGTTTTTTATCTATCTTCATCAGGTTTAATCATCTCTTCTCTTCCCTCTATCAGCACCACCATTCTCTTCACCTCTACATGTTCTCATTCTCTTCCTGTTTCTCTGTAGAAGCAATTTCACTAAAGGATTTCTTTTGCATTTGTTGGAGTCATAATCGGGGAAATATGGATCGTCGTATTTTCCAGAGATGTGACCATCGTTGCAGTGATTATGAGTTTTCCACACCAATAGGCATGGGGGTTACCTCATATAGATAGTTAATAAGAATACATATACACCCCTCAAGTATACAGCAAAGTATAAATGACTATACAAATAAATAGCTAGGCTAATATCCCCCCTCAAGCGAGAGGAGGTAGACCGAGACGAAGCATGCGGCGGAACTGCTCAAACTGTGGGCTAGGTAGACTCTTAGTGAAGATGTCAGCGACTTGAAGCTTGGTAGGAACAAACATAGTGACCAGTTTGCCTGAAGCGACGAGCTCCCGAACAAAATGATAGTCAAGATCAATATGCTTAGCACGCTTATGAGCCACCGGATTCTGGGTGAGAAATAATGCACTTTGATTGTCACAGAGAAGCGTGGGACGATCGGTGGGCAAAGCATGCAACTCATGCAATAGATGAGTGATCTAGATGATCTTTGCAGCCGTATTAGCCATGGCTCGATATTCAGACTCACAGTTGGAGCGAGAGATAGTAGGCTGCTTCTCCCAGGAATATCGAGTACCCATAGGTGGAGCGGCGAGTCTCAAGGCATCGAGCCCAATCAGCATCAGAGTAGCCAACAAGCTTGACAGCCGGAGGCCGTGAGAAAGTGAGACTGAATGAGAGGGTGCCTTTGACATAGCGAATAAGTCGTTTAACAGCTTGAAAATGAGCAATCGTCGGTGCAGCAAGAAACTGGCTAACTTGATTAACAGCGTGAGAGATATCTGGTCTCACAATCGTCAAATATTGTAGTGCACCAACCAAGGTCCGACAGAGAGTTGGATCCTCATGAAGAGGACCACCACTAACAAGAGAGGCGTTGGTAGCAAGGGGGTCGGCATAGGCTTAGCATTGAGAAGACCGGCACGTGAGACGATGTCGTGAGCATACTTTGCTTGACTGAGAAACAAGCCAGTGGAATGATGAGTAGCCTCAAGTCCAAGAAAATAGTTCAACCGCCCAAGATCCTTAATTCGAAATTCGGCATGAAGCCGAGCAATGACGGACGACACAACAGCATCATCCGAGCCAGTGATAATCAAATCATCAACATACACTAACAAATACAAAACACACGAGTCCCGACGAAACACAAAAAGAGAGGGATCCACACAACTGCAGGAAAAACCTTGTTGCACAAAAAATGAACTGGGCCGATGAAACCATGCACGAGGAGCCTGCTTAAGTCCATAAATAGCTTTATTTAGCTTGCAAACTTAATCAGGATAACGAGCATCTGCAAACCCAGGGGGTTGATTCATAAAAACAGTGTCACCCAAATGTCTATGTAGAAAGGCGTTATTGACGTCAAGTTGACGCAACTGCCACCCATTTACAATCGCAAGGGTGAGAACAATACGAACGGTGGCCGCCTTAACCACGGGAGTGAAGGTGTGAGAAAAATCAAGTCCCAAAACTTGACTAAATCCTTAAGCAACGATCCGAGCCTTATGACGTTCCACAGTCCCATCGACCCGATATTTGGTACAAAAAAACCACCTACAACCCACAATATTGGCATGAGGGGGGGGGGAACGAGGAACGAGAGTCCTCGTCTAATTATGATGAAGAGCCGCCATCTCAGAACACATTGCTTCACGCCATTTAGGGTCACGCAATGCAGTGTCATAGGATGAGGGAATATCTGCAAAAAAAAAAAAAAAAAAACTTGCGAAAACAAGCCATGAGAAGTTAAATGTGCCAAGTCAGAACGATAACGTGGTTTAAAATTCCCAGATTTGGCACGAGTGGTCATTGGATGCGATGGAGGAGGCGGATGGGAGGCCGAAGGTGGATCAGGCTTGGAACTCGGTTGCAGATCGGAACCAGACATCAACCCAGACTCAGAGTCAGACCCGTAGGTGGGAACCGAAGTTGAATAAGTGGTCGGTTCAGAGTAAGACTCAGAAGGCGACCCGGTCTCGGGTCCCGACGAGGCATCGGTAAGGAATTTAGAAACAAGAGTCAGGATCAAGGGAGCCGCCAGATCCTGTTCAACACACACAGTGCAAGGAGCAGGGGTAGCAGGTTCTGATGGAACACTTGGAGAGACCGGGACAACATTGTAATGGACGGGACCGGCAGGGAGCTGATCACCAAGGAATGTATGCAAGGGTAAAGACCCAAAAGGAGCATTTTTATGGGTGTCACGAAATGGGAAGCACTCTTCATCAAACCAAGCATGACAAGTAACAAAAACCCGTATCGAAATCAGATCGAGACACAAGTAACCTTTATATTGAGTGTGATAACCCACAAAAACATAAGGTATGCTCCGCGGAGAAAGCTTATGATCCGCATAGTCATGTAAATATGGATAGACCTGACACCCAAAAATGTGAAAATTCTCATAAGATGGCACCTGTCCGAACAAAACCTCAAAAGGTGATTTCATAGATAACACCTTCATAAGGAGACGATTAATAACATGCACGGCGGAGCTGAAAGCATGAGTCCAGCAAGAAACTGGAAGGCGAGCGTGAAACATCATAGCAAGTGTAACAACCCGAAATTCATATCCCTAATTGAAACCCTTTTTCACGACTCGTTCCGATCATCCAATCACCGTTTCCGATTTCGTTTCCGTTTCCAGCCTTTTATTAAGTCGTTAATGTGGGTTTTATTTTATGACTTAATAAGTGTCTTAATACCCTTAGAACTCAATCTAACGTCTCATATTAATGATCAGAACATTTCTAGAATCAACCATATCGGGTTACGGCAAATTGGCCGGGTACGACGAAAAGCCCCGTCTAAAGCCGGTATCGGGTAGAATTTCATCGTGTCCAAATCCCGAACACTATTTAAAGTGTTCTAAGACTTCATTTGAAGCTTTTGCTTCATCTCACTACTCTCTCTCTAACCTCTCTCCTAAATTCAAGTTTAAGGGTCCAAATCTCAAATTTAAGGCTTCTAATCACCAAGGTACCTTCCCTAAGTTGTTGTACAGCCTCATCAGCCTTCAAATCCGAACTTAAACTGTGAATTTGGACCTCAAACATGCGTTTATGGCCAAGGAGCATGCTTGGGTCGTAAACTCATAATAAGAGGGTTTTTATGCCTTTAAACCCCTCCTAAACAATTTTGGGACTTAGATTCGACTATATAGCTTACTAATTTGGACTTAGAACACCCTAATCATAATTTTTGAAGAGTAAACATCAGTTTACTGCCCAAGAACAAGCTTGGGCCATAAAATCCATATCATGGATAGTAAACACACATTAAAGGGGTTTTTAAGCCCTTAAACCCTTCCAAAACACCAACAAGGCTTAGATACGACTTGTAGAATTATGGATTTGGCCTTGGAACACCTTGAACATCAATTTAGAGGAGTAAACTTGAGTTTACTGCCCAAGAACATGCTTGGGCCGTAAACTCATTGTTCTTGGAGAGTAAACTCCTCTAATTGTGTTAAAATGCCACTTTAACACACCTAAAGCCTTGGGATAAATTCTAAAAGTGTTTACAAACAAGTATTGGACCTTAAAACATATAAAATCACCCTTTCATAAGAGTTCACGGCCATGGGGGTGTTCATGGGCCGTAAACTCCTAAATCCTTGTCCAAAGTCCCCCCAAAATCCATCCAAGGCTTGTAAAAATTATTGGAATCACATATGATTAAGCTAAGACAATTAAATCATCAATCTACAGGGGTATAGGAGTTTACGGCCGTAAACTCCATGTTTAGGGCCGTAAACTCCCTTAAGTAATGTTATTGGTGATTTAATTTCCATCCCATGCCTTAGATAAAATTGTACCAACTCTTCCCAAGTGATATTGACCATTTTAGCACCATAAAACACCCGGACATGAATTCACGGCCGTGAACTCATGTGGTTATGTGTTTAGAGGCTGAAAACTCATTAGGAAGTTTACTCTTGGGGAGTAAACTCAAATCCCAAGTCCCTCGCTTCAATTCCCGTCCGTAGATGTCACCCGGGTCACTCCAAACACCCGTTTTGAGGTGTTTTCGTTCGTTGGAGCGTAACTTCATATCTAATTAGAGTTTGTGAATCTAATTAAATATATTTGTATGCCATTTCCTGTTACATAGGACCCTCGCATGTTATCAGGCCTCGATTCGACGTTTAGCATCCGAAATCAACACACATTTCCGCGTCCGGTGAGTTCATACCCCTACCCTTTTTCAATGGTTTTTCAATGTTTTCAGGGGGGGAATACAAGCAAAAGTACAAGAATATCTTGTACTCAATCACATGATTTCAGTTAAATGGTTTCATGATTGTACATTTTTAAGAATTGAAAACCTTTTATCAAACTATTTTAACTTGCAGAGCTGTTTGTTTTAACCCGATTTTCAATTCTTACTATACACTGTTATATTGTATACTTTACATATAATTGTTCAAACTTATATTGATAGAACACATAAAATATTGTAATGTCTGTAATAAAACACTTAGGTTCGAGTGTAAAAGACAGACACCATCAGAAAACATAAAACATCTGTATGTCCTTAACAATACGCCTAGGCTCGAGTGTGAAAGATAAACACCATCATGACACACAAATCAATTGTAATGTCCTTAATAATACACCTAGGATCGAGTGTAAAGGGCAATCACCATAAGATAACACATATATATCATTTGTAACGTCCTTAATAATACACCTAGGATCGAGTGTAAAGGACAGTCATCATTAGATAACACCTAGGCTTGAGTGTAATGTCCTTAATAAAACACCTAGGTTCGAGTGTAAAGGACAGGTTCGTAGAACATAGCTAGTCGTAAGTACTACTTTCCTAGTTGAAAAGTAAAGAGTAATCTTAAAGATTGGAGACACGTCCTTATAACACTTCCATGGCACGAGATAGTGGAGGACTAACCCTGTAACCAGAATCTCCGAACGTAGGAGAGCGTGGCTTGAGTGTATAGATCTATACGGGACTGACAATCCCACACCTGGCTGCTAGCTACAGCCGAACCGAAAGGTTCAAGGGTGACAAAAGTCATAAAAAGAATATTGACCACGACTCGAGTCATATCTAGTCTGAGTATGGTTAAGGACTCGCAATCTAGATTATTAACACTTTAGACTCATTTACTAGCTTTATGTACGTAGTAAAGCTAATGTATGTTCAAGGATGTCAGGCACACACACATACACACATTCAGGAAAACATGGGGTTTTCCTGGGGAGAACACTGAACATAACCAGAACCGGTAAAGATACATACACACAGTCAGGGAAACATGGGGTTTTCCTGGAAAGGACACCGAACATAATCAGAATTGGTAATAGTTCACACACACATACAGTCAGGAGAACATGGGGTTCTTCCTGAGTAACAGTAGTATGTAACTAGAAAAGTGTAACAAGTTAAACAAATGAACTACAATTCACAAGAACAATCATGTTTTCATCGTACATCGTTTACTTTACTTTTGGATTTGGAAACTAACTTTACATAAGAAAATATGGGATTTTCTTGGATAACCACTTTTTCAGGAAACCAAAGGAAATCGTACATTTTCAGAAAAACTAACCGCTTATGAACTCACCAGCTTTATGTTGATTTTTAAACTACTTTTATTCTCAGGTCCGTGTTAGACACGTACCTGAAGATCTTTTTGGTGCGAAGTCAGAGTTCTCAGAAGACTCGTTTCGTGTTGTTCATATATACTATGTATCACATGTATAACTTTTGCTTTTGAAACAAATGTAAAACTTTTCTATATGTAATGTAATGGTTGTTTACTTTACTTACTATGTACATTGGATTTGATACTCAACGTGGAGTCAATCCCGGAAATGTTTCCGCCTTCGGTTTTCGGGGTGTGACAGCAAGGCCCATCTCCACAATGTGACGATGTTTGCGTTCAACCCACCTATTTTGTTGAGGGGTATACGGGCATGAGATGCGATGAAATATGCCATGTTTATGTAATAGTGTCGTTACTTTATTATTAAGAAATTCCGTACCCCCATCACTTTGAAAATTTTTAATTTTGGAAGAGAATTGAGTCTCTACAAAGGTGATATAAACCACAAAAATGCTAAAAAAATCCGATTTAGACTTGAGCGGGTAAAGTCATGTGAAGCGGGAGAAATCGTCCACAAAAGTTACACAATATCGGTAGGATGCAACCGAATCAATCGGGGAAGGACCCCAAAGATCACAATGGATTAAATCTAGAACATGAGCGGATCGTTGGTCATTAATTTCAAAAGGCAACCGATGAGACTTAGCAAGTTGGGAAGGAGAACACGTAACCAGTTTAGGAAAAATAGAAGAAACCATTACATGGCCAAGTTTATTTAATATTGAAATAACATCAAAGGATATATGCCCTAAACGTGAGTGCCATAATTCAAAAGATGTCGTGGGTCGCTTCTTAGCATAAGACAAACAAGCCACCGGTTTATTGGGAAGAACATAAAGCCCCCGATCATATTTTCCTTGAACCAGAACTTGTTTCGTTGCCCTATACTGAATGTAAAAGAAATAGTTGGAGAAAAGCACATCCACGTTATTATCATGTGTTAACTTGCTAATAGACAATAAACTTTTAGTAAGACCACCAAAACATCCCGCAATCGAAGACCATTGGGAAGAGAGGAAGTCCTAATAGAAGTAATGGGGAGAGTATTACCATTACCAAATTGAACCGAGCCATCACCAACAAAAGGCTCGGGTTAAGTAACCAAGCCTGAAGAAGAAACCATGTGGTCTGAGGCACCGGAATCAACATACCAATCCGGGCCGGGTGGAGTCACACGAAAATTTGCAAATAAGGCTTTAGCTAAGTCGGCTTCACTAGGGGTGGACTTAGAAGCAAATGTCGAAAGTTGAGGACAAGCATTAGCAAAATGACCGTTTTGGCGGCATAGTTGGCAATGGGGTGGCCGACGGCAACAACCACGACCACCACCAGGGCCACCACTACCACCGGAGTTACCACCTTGGCCCCGACCAGCGGAAACCGAGACAGCAGCCCTGAAAGGCGATGATTCAGCAGCGAAGGCGACAGCAGGTGCGGAGTTCGGATGGATAGACTTCATGAAGAGCTCGTGACCTTCGGATTGTTCAAGGAGGTCCTAAAAAGTGTGAGTAATACGAGAGGTCCGAAACCCAATGGAGAAAGTCTCAAAAGCACCGCCAAGACCACATAAGAACCAATGATTTTTATCAGATTCGTCAACGGCTTGACCGATAGCCGCAAGTTGATCACAAATCGTCTTAAATTTTTGTCCATACTCAGTGACGGTGGAGGTGCCTTTAGAGAGAAGCCGAAGTTGATCCCGAAGAGTTTGTACTCGTTCCATGGAAGAGTTACCATAGGCGGATTCAAGAGCGGTCCAGATACCACGAGCGAAGGAGAGTCCCACGACTTCAGAAAATGCTTCTTTCGTGAGGGAGGCTTGAAGAAGGATGACAACCGTCTGATCTGTAGCCTGCGATTCCGCAAAGGCGTGGTTTGCAACTAATATCCCCTCAACCAGGTGGTGGGATGGAGGGGCTTCAGTGGAGCCATCAACGTGAGCATATAGATGCTGATATGTAAGTAGGGGAGTCATTTGGTTCACCCAAAATAGATAATTTGCTGAGGAGAGGCGGATGGGGATGAGATGGAGGAGAGTGTTCATGGAGAGGGTAGCATCTGTGGAGGAGCCTACCATGGAGACAGGAAAAAAAAACAGAAAAGAAGAAGAGCAGATCGGAGATGGGAGGGAGAGGAAGGGAAGGGTCGATGGCTATGATACCATGTGATTATGAGTTTTCCACACCAAGAGGCATGTGGGTTACCTCATATATATAGTCAATAAAAATACATATACACCCCTCAAGTATACAACAAAGTATAAATGACTATACAAATAATAATCTAGACTAATAGTCGCCACCGATCGATCAACCACCACTCCGGGCTCAATTCGTCGTCCTGTTTTACCTTCTGTTCGTCGATTTTTGGAGGCTGCCATCCTACTTAAGTAAAGATCATCTACCAATTTCAATTATCTGCGAGGTTGTCGATTTTCTAGATACCCCATTCACCACAGACTGAAATGTTCTCTAAAACATCACAATTTTTTAGAAGATGAAGACACATATGCGATGTAAGGTCCCTTTCTATAAAACCCTTTCTCCTTCTATTCTTTTTTATTCTTTTAGATTTGTGACATGTTTATGTTATCAAAAGTGAAAAAATTAAACTGTTGTTGCCTCTATATGCTAGAGGAAGCTGGAAGTAGGCGTTCATCTCTGATTTAAAGTAAGTCTTGAACCCTAAAACATCACCTTTAATGGCTTTTAGGACTGCAAAGGCCATCATGCTGAGAATATTAGAGATTTATGCCATAAGATGAAACTAAAAAAAGAACCAATCTTATTATCTTGTATAACAAATAATTGACATCCTATACCCACTTAAACACATTCTATAGCCTGGTGTTTTGTTCAAATGTTTGAAGAATCTTGCACTAACTTCACATGTGTGCATTACTTTTAGCATAAAACAATCTAATTTTATTTTTGTGGATCAGACCTAAAGATTTCAAAAACCAAAACACTTGAAATTTTACAAAGTTGTATTATATCAATTGCACTATTGTCAAAGCTCTTCATTTTTCTTTTACCCTTCAAGTTCTTTAGCTACAGTTACTCTTGGCAACATATTATAGTAACTGATTTCTATTGTGGTTATTGTGTGTTGTAGGTGTATAAGGTATGATGTAGGAAGAGAAAACCCTTGTGCGTATTGCCATATCATCTTCAGATTTTGATAACATTTTGGGTAGTGGAATAAGTTGTAAGGAAGTCATTGAAATTGGTTTGTTGTTTTGAGATACGTTATTTTTGTTTACTTCAACCGCATATGCTAATATTCCAACTTTTCTCCCTTTTTTTGTTTTCTAATTATCTGGAGTTCCATGCATTGTTAAAACACAATTTAGGTATACTATGTTGTTGATGTAGCCTGTTATGTTGAGTCAACAACAATTTCAGAAATTGGTGAACATGTTATACCGGTTTGTCATTAATTTAAACTCATCTATTATTATTTTTCATTAACGGGAATATAGTTAACTTATGAATGAGTTCATGACAGCTGTGAAGTAAAATTATGGGAAAAAAGTCCTCATTTAGTTTGAAAATTTTCCTAACCCTAACATGTTTCATCTTTTGGTTTTAACGATGATATCCATATACAAAATATAGAGACTAATATTTATAACACTTTTTTTGTACTTTTTTTAATAGTTTTTTATTTGTTTTTCAGGTGACACAACCATTATAATTTGTTATGGAGAACAAGTAATTGTATTGGAAAGAAGGTGTTCAAAGATTAGTTATTGGAACTTTTCATTGTGAAATATGGATTAAGAGACTAAATATAGAAGGTACTTCGCATTTTTCTTACCCTTCTTTGTTTACTTAAATCATTTATTTATTATTTTTCAAAATTTACATGATGTTATGATATTTTAGGAAGCTTGGATTGCATTACCTGGCAACAAATGGTCTAAGTTCTTGGAAGAACCATGTACCTTCCATAATATTCTTGAGGATTTAATGCATAGGTAAAAAATCATTTAGTATTATTATTTCGGATAGTTGTTTTGATCAAGAAAGGAAGACACCCATTCCAACTTCTTTTGGTTACAGCCTATTGCATTTCATATGAAGGGTAAACATGTCATCTATGTTACTGCTCATTGCAGCACATACATGGATGTTGATAAATAGCTTTGAAGTGGGGAGACTTAGAGCCAACAACTTATTACAAGAAGAATTCTGAAGTAAGGGATCAGGTTGCTCTTCTTTGTATCATGAATGCATTTTTATTTGTATAAGAAACAATCGCTTCCCTATTGCAAATTCTTGCAATTGGTTATGATGTAGGCACCATTTTGGACATGGTTGGATTTGTCTTGCTCTGACAAGTTATAATAAACAAATGGTTTTAATTTACAAAACCTTTTAGTTTCGACACCCTGATGTTCATGATGCTTCACGATCAGTATTAGAAATGAATGGATAAGTAGTGGAACGTGTGGAACCACATGCCCGGACTACATGCCAACACCAATACTTTTGTATGATGCTACTTATCCATAAATTTTACCCATATTATCTGTAACATCAGATACTTCAAAAATAATTTAGTATTTCATGTAAACTATGAATGCTCCATATAAATTGACAAACCAAGGAAAATCCTTATGAGCCATGTGAAGTATGGTCACTCTTCTAGTTAAATTTAAAAGATTCATTAATCACATTATTAAGTTTAATAAATAATAATAATAATTAAGTTCAAGATCTAAATGGTTGTTTTCGTAAATCAATTTGTAAGACAAATGAGAAAAGCATGATGATAGGGACTATTTCTGCCAGTTTTGGAAACTTAATTGTTTCCTTCTCCATCAAACGTCGTTTCTCATATATAGACATGCATATCCCGATTATTTTCGAAAGATGATTAACTCCTAGCCACCTTATCATACCTATTGACCTATATGAATAATGATTAGGGTTTAGGGCGTCTCATAGAAAGAGATGAGAGAACTAGAGTTAAACGATGTTGAGAAAAAGAGGGAGACCACATGGAGGTCAACATCCAGCAAAGAAGAAAGAACCACGAAGGTAAACGATGCCAGAGGACTGAGAATTATTCATTGCATTACTAGGTGTGAGACCCATGTATTACATGAGTTTATTTTAAGGAAAAAAATATATGAAATTCTAAACATTTGAAAAGTTTAAATTTATAAAAAAAAAATTGAAAAATATTAATTATTAAAATTAAATTGTTTGTTTTTCTTTTAAATTAAACAAACAATTTGGATAAATAAACAAATAAAACTAATGAAACTTTAATTTAGAAAATTTGAAATTCAAAGAAAGTCAATTAATTAAATTGATATGCATTTATTATTACATTTATTGCATTTATTACATTTAAATATTATGTGAAAATTAATAAAATAAAAAAACCACAAAATACCATGTGGAAAAAAATCAATTGAAAATAACCACAAAATGACATGTGGCCAAATTAATGAGAATGTGACATGTGGCAAAAATTTCTTTATTTATTAGGGAAGACTCTAATGTCACCCTCCCGGCATGAGTGCAGCAGCTCCGACCGACACTTTTATTCGTCGGTCTTAGTGTCGATCTCAGCTGAGATCTCCGATGTAGACGAGTAAGGTAAGTGAAGGAGATGGGTTCATGTTTTCTTCAGCAAAGATTGAGATTGTTATGTAGAGTGGAACGGAGTGCAAGGCGTCGACGGAGGAGAGTGATAGTATGTTAATAATATTGTTTCCTTGATTATCCACATGCATGAAAAGAGATAGACCTAGTCCCAAGCAATATAATTCCAATTGGTATTTTATTTAGAATAGATTAGCATGTTGTTTCTCCATTAGAGGCAGTAGCCAGGATTTTCATTATTTTCTCCTACTTATGTGTTTAGTGTGGAATATAGGTTAGTTTAGAAGCATATTTAATTGAATGTAGCCATATGTTTAGATTTATGAATGAAAGTAGAAAAATTGTTTTACTATTGTTTCTTTCTCTCTCTCTCTCTCTCTCTCTCTCTCTAACTTCTATGGAGAATAGCCATCTCTAAGTGGTCTCTATCAATGGTGCTTTCATTTTTGTTCATCATGCCTCCTCATCAAGATCCATCCACTAATGTCACACCGCCAAGTATCTGCGAGCAACACTCTACACTCATCGCTATTTCCACCGTTAATGTCTGCCGTCTTGATGCAATTATCACATAAATAGCCACCGTTAACACCCTCATCAACATTCAAACGAGTACCATGGCAAAACTCATCCAACCTCTACCTCTGCCTCCACCACCGAATCAGCAACCAAGGTCGCTGTCGTCGACATCCACACTGCTACTGCCGCAACCACAACAGTCGTTGTTGCCACCGGCACCTCCAAAACCAATGCAATCGTCCATGTCAATCCAACAACCATTTCTACAGTCGCAACCGAAGCCATCATTAACCATGGCACCTTCACCACAACAACAATTCCTACCATCGATGATGACACCCCCAAAAACTACCTACCTAAAACTACTAAAAACAATTCCGGTCAACAAAAACTACCGAAAACAGTTCCAAACAAACTCGTCGGGCCTCGAGAACGGTGTCCATTTTAAGCAGAGATGAATTGATACAGATATATGGCCATACCTAAGGCCACTACTGTGGCCAGATCCTTCTGTCCATGGGTACGACATGATTGCTACCGGAAATCGACATAAATCGGCCTTAAGGACAAGACCATTTTCAGGGGCGGAGTATTGATATGGTCACGTTTCAATAGTATGTTAATAATATTGTTTCCTTGATTATTCACGCGCATGAAAAGAGATAGACCTGGACTCAAACAATATAATTCCAATTGTTATTTTATTTAGAATAGATTAGCATGTTGTTTCTCCATTAAAGGCACTAGCCACGATTTTCATTATTTTCTCCTACTTATTTGCTTAGTGTGGCATGTAGGTTAGTTTAGAAGCATATTTAATTGAATGTAGCAGTATGTTTAGATTTATGAATGAAAGCAAAAAAATTGTTTTAGTATTCTCTCTCTCTCTCTCTCTCTCATATCTAACTTCTATGGAGTGGTGTCTATCAGAGAGCTCACCGTCGGAGTAGAAGATTGCATCGTATGGAGCTAAACATTGTTGTGCAAGCCTGATGTCTGGTCATCAGGTGGGGAAGGTAAACGAGAATGTGACTACAACTCATTTTGTTAATCCATCGACTTTTGCATCGATTCAGGTGGAAAGCGAGGTAGAGAAAGAACGAGAGTTTGAAGCGAGGGGTGGCATGCTCGACATCGAAGCCACAGGAGGTATATAACAGAGCTCGATGAAGAACTCCTGCTGTAAAGGATACTTTTTTGTAAAAACCTTAGTAGAGCTCGATGAAGAACTTCTGTAAAAAAGCTACCTTCATAATTCTCCCACAAGCTTTATCAAAAATCTTCGACTTTGAAAAGTCACAAATCCAATTTCGAATGGCCATACCAAATTCTCCCCCGATTTATAATCAAAAACATGATTATAAAGCCTTCAAATGGTCATGAGAATGATCTTGAATGGATAAAAATTTACAATGCTCCCCCGCGACAAAAAGATATACACAAAAAAATCCGAAAAAATCGTGAAAACTTGACATTAAAAAAAACGACTTTCCGAACCGCCAAGACTTGATGGAATCTTTATTTTTCTGTTCACAAAAAAATATGAGCGTTAAAGAATCCAAAACTGTTCACCAGCCCTTAAAATTGCAAATTTTTCGAAAAATGGGCTGAAATAGTCACTTTGCTGAAAGATCCAGGACTAAAAAGGTAATTCTGCATCAAATGCCCCTTCATTTGTAACAAATTCTAGATATGGTCCATAATCGCCAAGCCATGAAAAATACAGGGACCGGAATTGAGAAATCGTAGGTGTTGCAGGGACAAAAAAAGAAACGTTAAGTCATCTTCCCCAATTTAAAGAACACGACTGGAACATGATTTCAAGCGAACGCGAATTTGAGCCACTTTCGTTTCAAGCACAACCAACCGAACCAAGATTCGTTTCAAGATCGCCATTTATTCACGCGAACCGAACGTTCGGTTCGTTTCTTATTCCAAATCAAGCATTATCAGGCGAAACTACTTTCGCTTTCGGTTCATCCTTCGTTCGCTCCAACCATTAACAACCGAACCTAGCTTAAACACGCGGATTCAAGATCGAGGTTCGTTCCAATAGCTACCAAAGCGAATCTCCCCCCTGTCGTTCAAGTGCTAACAAATGACCCCAAGATTATTTCACGTTCGTTTCGAGCATAAGCCTTCATACCGAGCCCTATGTTCTGAACACCAAGAATCTCACCCAAAGCAAACCAATTTCAAACACGAACCCAATGTCAGATCGAGGTTCGTTCCAATTCCGTTGATTATACCCCAAGGCGAGTCTCCATTCCCAGGTTCGCTTACTGTCATCCCTTCTTTTGTTCCTAATCAATCCATCACAAACACGACGCGAATCAAAACCACATCCAATCACAAGTTCTCAGTCGATCAATCGTGGGAGAAGAATAAGTCTGAGCCCGATTTCAATTCCCAATACCTAGACCTTTCGCTACGAATCAGTCAATCATAGATCCGATCGCGAATCAATAGTAACTCCGAATCCAGGATGGTTCGTTCCGAGTCAATCGATTTCGGTGCAAATCAAAGACAATCCCTTAATTCAAGCATTCCAAACATAGAAGCAATTCCAATTGGTGATTCAAGATACAATTACGAGACCAGAAATTACGAACATGTCCTCAAAACAATCCAGTTAAGTTCTAATTTCCATACCCATTGAGAACAGTGAGAACATCGCTTAAAGAAAAACTTTAATTTCAATTTTGACTTTTAGCGTTGACTATCGACAAACACTAAATAATCTTCTCAGATCAATTTCAAGATCAAACAGTGCTTCAATTGAGTTCATCACCATCCTAATATGTATTTAATAAATCCTTAAGACACCGAATCTCCATATCATCATCAACTTTAACGAATGATATAAACAAGAAACAAAAATTGATATTGAATGAATGAATGTACCGACTCAGATCGATCAGATAAAATCAAAAACCGGTCTTGATAAAGGAATTGATTATAAAAATCGACTTAAGAAGAAAAATGGCTTTGAAGAAAAGAAGATCACAGAACCCAGTTTAGTCTATTACAGTATGCGAATTCAGAGAACACGATAGATGGGCCAAAGAAAAGAGACGTGGATTATCACCAAATACACGCTTTATGAACAGTGACGGACTAAACTTTTGGGCCAAAAAAAAATAAATATGATCGGATTCAACGGCTTAAAGCAATGGAATTAATTGATTTGGGATTACGCAAATGATTTGATCCCAAACGAATAGAAAAATGATTCAGATTAAAAAAACAGATGAACAGTAGATGAACAATATAAACCTCCATGAACAGTAGATCGAACAAAAATCTTGATTCCATACCGCCAAAACACCAATAATCTTCAATATATGTGCAGAAAATCACCAAATCAAGAACCGATACTTCAAAAATCAATAGATTTTCAAAGACCCGCTCTGATACCACTTGTTGGGATTAAAACCCTAATTGTGATTTGATGAACAAGATGCGGAAAATAAGAACAAACACAATAATGAAGATTATGTCGAATGATCACTCGATTTATTGAATTGTGAGGAACGAATTACACTTAAGAAATAAGAATCTAACTCTACAAGAAACCTCACGTGGCGGCTACATTTTGCCACACTCTTAACCCTAATAATGAATAATACATGACTATTTATAGGGAAAAGACAAGTCTTGGGCTTTTAACCTAGAATTCATCAAAGGGGTCCATTGCCATCATCGATGGAGTGCTTTGAAACCCTACAATATATATATATATATATATATATATATATATATATATATATATATATATTGAACCAACAAAAGAAAGATATATAAATAAAAGGAAAGCAAACCTCACCTAGCAAGAAGCTAAGGGGAAACAAAGTACAAGTTTAAGAAAGTATAACAATGACCATTACATACAGCTAAATGGATATGAAATCCATTTTGGCCATTTGACACAATTGTTTCCATTTCTATGCTTAAACCATAAGAAAGTCGATTTTCGTGGCACACACCTTTTTGTTGTTGAATATTCTTTAATTCCTTGCTTTATATGATTCTCTATTTCTGATGTATTGGGAATTAGGTTTAATTGCTAATGGCTGAATAATGGACAAATTAAATATTTAGGTTAAATATTGGGTTTGTGATTGGATTAAATGAACGTTGAAATGAGGTTTTTACTAGATAGGATTTTAATAGGATAGAAAATATTTATGAAAATGTGATTTGGTTAAACTATTTATAAAATGAATTTATGGATTAATAAAGTTGTATGGATTTCGAGGTCGCAAATGATAATTTTTTTTTGTTAAAATAGTAACAAAATCAAGTATGTTATTTCGAGGAGATGGTTAATTATAAATAATTAGCCTATCTAAGGTCTATCATACATATCTAACATGTCACACTCTCGAACCGGACGGCGGAAACGTCTGAGGGCTCGTGTGACTATCAATTGAATATCATTACAATGAATATACATGAACAAACACATACATCACCAACATTACATAATACAACTGTCATTGTTCACATCAAGTACATTGTCTAAATATTACATATCCATAGCATAAATTGTTTCAGAGTCACAAAACATAACATCCTAACACACTTGATAATTTTCTTCAGCTTATCTGTTACCTGAAAATACAAGTTATTTTGAAAACGTCAACATATATAATGTTGGTGAGTTCATAAGCATGTTTGTGATAAACCAATTTGTATTGTTTGTAAAACCCAGCAAATCCGATATTTTCTGTACAAAAATTGTTTGCGAAAAAAGATGTGATGATCCCATCCCATAAGTGCATATGTATGTGATTTCAAAACAAGTAAAAGTGATTGTTATTCAAAATTGATTCTTGTATTATATTTGTTGTATGTAGGAGTGAATAATGTTGTTCCCCCGGAAAACCCGATGTTTTCCGATATAAATAGTATGATAGTTTTGTATTATTGTATCACCACAACGAATGAATATGATTTCCCATGATTACTTGGATGGTAATGGATCTCTATGTGAGTCGTTATAACCATGCATATGCATAATGACTAATTCGCCTGTCTTGGCATTTTTCCAAACATCGGTTTTGATCAAGATTTTGTCACCCTAGACTGGCCGAGTCTAACTGTAGCGAATAGCTCAGGTGTGGGGGAGTCACCCCCGCATAGATCTATACACAAACCTTCGCTCTCCCTACAGACTACAACCTACCCTTATTGGTGTCACCCGTTATTTCTCACTAAATCCCATGAAATTGAATAATCATGTTTTACAACCCGAATGATGATTACGTGTATATGAAGTAAGCCTAAGAAACATGAAAGAGGACAACGGTGGTCCACTAATTATGTATCTTATTATAGGCTGTCGAGTATGCGTCAGACACGTTAGCTCATCACACATATGATTGATTTGGAGCATACTAGCAATGCAAATGGGCCACTAAGGCCCAATAGCATGTAAAAGCCATTAAGGGCCCATTAGGTATGTAATTGGATCACCAAGACCCAATAAACATGTTTGAATACATTAGGCCCAATAATCATGATATTGGGCCACAAAGACCTAATAGCACGAATAGAAGATTTTGGGCCCAATCTTTGAATCATTTATGGTTTATCGACTTTAAGTTCGTAGTGTAGGTATTTGTTGTATGCTAAACGTTTATTCGCAATGTTAAAAGAAATATCTTAACGTTTGATTTATAAAGAAGCTTTGGTATATATATATATATATATATATATATATATATATATATATATATATATATATATATATATATATATATATATATATATATATATATATATATATATATTAAAACCATGCATTATAAACTTGATATTTTTAACCCAAAATTTTATATTTGTCTATTTGGCCCAAAACATTTAGTTTGACCATTGCAGCCCCTTCATCTATAAAAATGACACTTTTAGTCCTTTTTTTAATGAAAATTGACATTTTTGGTCCTTAAACCATTTTTCTTGACATTTTTGACCCAAACCTTATTTAAATAATACTAATTTCAACTGAAAACTATTGTATATGCCATTTCCAGCCTTTATTTGTAAAAAGTTCACATTCTTGGCTCAAATTCCGTAAGTTTTACAATTTTGACCCGACAAAATTGCAAAAATGGTCCCTGTGGTTGACAAAATTCTGCGGTTTTGGTCCAAAAAAGTTTGGTGGTGCATCAATGGTCCAATTTTGGATCTTTTTAGTGTTTTTGGTCCCTATACACTTAAAATGACTATTATACGCTTTAGATTTGTATTTTCTATTTTTTAAATGTTTTTAAATAATTAAAGATACAAAAAGTCTCTCTCTCTCTCTCTCTCTCTCTCTCTCTCAAGTATACCCACCAGATGCCACCCTCTCAAGAACTCCCAACATATCCCACCATCGTTCACCACCAAGATCCATCTGCTACCAACGACGTTCACCACCACCATCTGTCTGCCATCATTGCCATTTACCACCACCATCCGCCTGCCACCGTCGTTGTTCTCCACCATCCGCTTAAGAACACACCCAAAATCTTTCTTTATCACTCCTCCCGCCACTATCTCCATTCCCTAATACCATTCGCCGCCAACCACCTCCATCTCCCCCACCCCCACCTCTCCTTCCTTAACCTGATAAGCTTTCACCACCAACCACCGGTCATCAGATTTTTTCTATAAAACCCTACTATATGCCTTTCCCTCCCAGATCTTGCCGGAAAAATCAAATCAAAAGCTTGGCCGAGCTCTGCTAACTTCTCACCATCCACAAAGACCCGCAAAATCAGAAAATCGATGGATTTAAAGAAGAAGGTGAGTGTTGAATGTGGCTTGATGTTGATTGTCGAATAGTCAATGTGGTAGAAGGTGGATTGAAGGGAACATATGAGGTCGAGAGTGGCGGCGCATCCATCGGCCTCCCAAATTAGCCACCCATCACCACCATAAACACTCCTCCACCCCTTTCTTGATCTCACGACAATAACCACCAATCACCTCCCAAATTAGCCACCAATCACCACCATAAATTGACCTGACGTCTCTATTTAGAACAAAGAAAAAGAAATGGGAGGTAGGTGTCGATCAATTGTGAAAAACTGGAGACGTGGGGTGAACCAAGGCGATATAGGGCAAGAAAAAACCCAACCTCTCCGATCACCTTCTTCGTCTTCAGATTCTGAGATAATTCCAAACCCCGACCCTTCATGTTCGTCTCTTTCTTCTTTAGAATAAAAAACTGTGGAGATTTGGGGTTTTTGTTACAGGTGTTCAGATGTAACGGTGGCACGATGGTCGTCGAAGAAACAGATGTGAAGGGTGGTTATTGGAGGTGCGAAGGAGAAGCATGGGACGATGAAGCCTGCAATATTGATCCGGTAAAGAACACCTTCAAGAACGAGTTGGGTTTCTTTTTGATCTGGAGGATCATAGCTAGAGAGAGAGAGAGTGGTGGGTTTATTTTATTTTTGTTTTTTATTTTATTATAAGAATAAGAAAATAAATAAAAGAAATTAAAGTATAATTATTTAAGGGGCATATTAGTCATTTTAGGTGGGATGTGGACCAAAAACACAAGAAAATACAACCATAGGGACCAAAACCACACAATGTATCTAAAATTGGACCAGTGGTGCACCAACATTTCGTTTTGGACCAAAAGTACATAAATTTGCCAACCACAGGGGCCATTTTTGCAATTTTGTCATTTTGACCCCAAAATCAAAAACTTTGCATTTTTAGTCCAATTTTTGCATCAAAGTCATTTTCAGCCCCGAAAATAGTTTATTTACGTTTTAGACTCATACTTTGTTAAGTTTTCTATTTCAGTCCCTCAAATTCTTCATTTTTCGCAACTTTTGGCACAAAACTTGTGAGGCCCAAATTTAAAGCCCATTAAGCTAAAATTTATGCTTTTGACCCTTAAACAAGTGTTATCTTCATAAAAGTTAGATTTCTATGTAAATAATACTATATCGTCTATATAAAGAAAATACCATATTTTACCCCAAACTTTGATTATTTTGGCAAAAATTACACTTACAAGGATTTTGATTTTGTTTTCACTTCTTAGGCCTAAAGATCCTTAGATCATTGAAGTAAGTTGTTTAATATGTACATTTTTTATGTATTCTTCACACTTTATCCATAGATTTCAAGATTTAGCAAATAACATCATATTTTCACAACATAAACCAAAGAAATCACATATAACAAGCATACACATATAGATCAACACATAGTACTTGTATTCTCTCCCAAAAACAATTAAAAACCGAAAACAAGGGGGTATGAACTCACCTTTCTTGTTTGCTCATGGTTTTGAAGAAGAAATGGAGAGATTTTTGGTCCTAGCAACAACTTGGAGGGACTTTCGAACTTAGAGGAGTTCTAGGAGATTAGATCATGAAACAAAGCTATGTAAAAAGGAGTTTTAGTATTAAGATGGAAGTAGATGTTTGTGTTTGATACCAACTTACCAAAGGTTGAAAAACTTGATGAAGATCCTTAAAAACTCAAGCAAAGTTCGATATATCTTGATGGAAGATGGAGGGTGATCTTGAAGGTGGTTTGGAGAGGATTTGAAAATATATGTGTGTGTGTGTGTATTTGTGTGTTGTGATCTTCGGCCGAAGATAAGAAGAAGAGAGGAGAGAAGTGAGTGCATGGGAACATGAGTGTTGCATAGTTGTATGTTGAACAATACCTAGTTACCCTCTAAATAAAATTGAGGTGGCAAGATTAGGATTAATTATCCATTTCTCTTTATATATATATATATATATATATATATATATATATATATATATATATATATATATATATATATATTTGAATTGTCACATTTGAATTTCACAATATTAACAAACTTGTCACTGAAGATTTAGTTCGAGGTTTACCTATACTAAAATTTGACAATGATACTCTGTGTGCAGCTTGCAAACAAGGAAAACAACATAGAAAAGGTCATCCAATTGTGATAGATTCAAAAATCGTAGAACAATTGGAACTTCTTTACATTGACTTATGTGGACCGTCGACTGTTGCTACAATCAATAAAAAGCGATACATTATAGTTATTGTTGATGATTTTTCTCGATTCACATGGGTATTTTTTCTCAGGTTAAAATCTGAAGTTGCTCAGATGATGATTGATTTTATCAAAATGATTGAGATTAGCCTTAAAAAGAATGTTCACAAAATTAAAAGTGATAATGGTTCTGAGTTTAAAAACCAAACTCTTGATTCATTTCTCATAGGTAAAGGAGTTTCGTATAATTTCTCATCACCATATACTCCACAACAAAATGGTGTTGTTGAAAGAAGAAATCGATCTCTATGCGAAGCAGCCAGAACCATGTTAACATATGCGAATCTACCTCGATATCTTTGGGCTGAAGCATTTTCTACTGCGTGCTTTATTCAGAATCGATCATTCATTCATCGCAGATTCAATATCACTCCATATGAAATACTCAACAATCGAAAACCTAATGTCAAATTTTTTCATGTTTTTGGTTGTAGGTGTTTCATAATGAATCTTAAAGATAATTTGACAAAGTTCCAAGCTAAAGCTGATGAAGGCATATTCTTAGGATATTCGCAAAATTCAGTAGCCTACATAGTGCTAAACAAACGAACAAGAAAAGTTGAAGAAACTTTCAACTTAACTTTCGATGATTACTATCTTAAACAAACGGATAGTAAATTTGAAAATAAATCAATTCTTGTTAATTCAGATACACAAATTGATAATTCTGAAATAAATGATTTAGATTATGACTTAATTTTTGGAATTCCTGACAGGGCAATTGATGCGGAAACTAATGCTCTTAATAATCATATATCAGAATCCTCAAAACATACTGATGATTCAACAATCACTACAAGTTCAATATCTTGCGAAAGTGTGCCTGAAGTTCGTATGGAGGGAGAGCATACGATTAACAATGAACACAGACAACCAACTTTTGAGGGGGAGAATGAAAATATGAATCATCAAGTTGAAGGGGAGCATTTTCAAATACAAAAGGATCATCATTTTGAGAGGGAGCATCAAGATGAACATAATGTTGGGGGGGAGCATGATGAAACAGAGACAATTAATCTTGATGAAAATGATGAGTTTCATTAACTAAATGATAATTTTTCTGTTGCAGGATCTGAAAATGAAGATATGTATGAAGATGCACCATTGGAATTTAATCCTGATTTTCCACCACTTGAGAAATGGACAAGAAATCATCCCAAAGAATAGGTAATTGGCAATCCACAAGATGGTGTGTTGACAAGAGCTCAAATTTGTGCGAAAAACGAGGTACTAAATGCGAACCAAGAACTGTGTATGTTTAATGTCTTTATTTCGAAATAGAGCCAAAGACAGTAAAGGATGCTATGGAACACTCAGATTGGGTTGTTGCTATGCAATCTGAACTGGCTGAATTTGAACGAAACAAGGTTTGGAGATTAATTCCTAAACCTTCTGATGTTTCAATTGTCGGATTAAAATGGATTTTTAAAAATAAAACCGACAAAGATGGCAATATTATTAGAAATAAAGCTAGACTAGTTGTTAAAGGTTATTCGCAACAAGAAGGAATAAACTATGAAGAAACATTTGCTCCTGTTGCAAGACTCGAAGCAGTTCGCATATTTTTAGCTTATGTAGCTCACAAAGACTTTGATGTTTTTCAAATGGATGTTAAGTGTGCATTCTTAAATGGAGAACTTGAAGAAACAGTCTGTGTTGAACAACCACCAGGATTTATAAATGATGAACATCCTGATCATGTCTACATTCTAGACAAGGCAGTGTATGGATTAAAACAAGCACCAAGAGCCTGGTACGCAACACTTACTAATTTTTTGAAACAATCTAAATTTAAACAAGGATCGGTTGACCCCACATTATTTCGCAAGAAAGTTGGGAATCATCTTATGCTTGTTCAAATTTATGTTGATGATATTATTTTTGGCTCAACTGACCCAACATTGTCAATTGAATTTGAAAATCTAATGAAGAGTCAATTTGAAATGAGTATGATGGGATAAATTAATAATTTTCTTGGATTGAACATAAGACAGAACAGGGATGGTATTTTAATCAATCAAGAAAAATACACGAAGAACTTGCTTGAAAAGTTTGGAATGACCAACAGCACGAAACTGAGAGTACCAATGGCAGTAGGAACAAGACTAACTCCTTCGTTAGATGCTCCTGCTGTTGACTTAACACATTATCAAAGCATGATAGGGTCTTTATTGTACTCAACTGCAAGTAGACCTGATATTATGTTTTCGGTATGTAATTGTGCTAGATATCAAGCTAATCACAGAGAACCTCATTTGACTGCAGTGAAAAATATTTTTTGCTATCTTAAGGGAATAGTTTCGTTAGGACTTTGGTATCCTTCGAAATCGGGATTTTTCATTCAAGCTTTTTAAGATTCTGATCTAGGAGGATGTACTTTGGATAGAAAAAGTACAAGTGGTGGATGTCAACTATTGGATGGGAAGTTGGTAAGTTGGCAATCGAAGAAGCAAATTGTGTTGCTATATAAACTGCTGAGGCTGAATACAATGCAGCTACTGCTTGCACTTCGCAACTTATTTGGATTCAGAGTCAACTTCGTGACTATGCATTAAACATGAAAAAGACTCCCTTGTATTTTGATTCGCAAAGTGCAATTCGCATTTGTCATAATCCAGTACAACATTCAAAGACAAAACACATTGCTCTTCGATATCATTTTATCAAAGATCATGTGGAAGATGGGAATATTGAAATTCATTTTGTTAAAACCACTGAACAACTTGCTGATATTTTTACTAAACCTCTTGATGAAAAATCATTTGTTAGAATTTTGGCAGGTTTGGGGATGATTGATGCGAATTCAATTTCAAAATATCAAGAATGAAAAGTCCATTCAGTAGTTATGAGTCAGAATAGTTCAGAAGTTACTGTTCATCCAGAGGCTTCACATGGCTTCGCATCCACATTTCTTTGCATTTGCACTCATGACAACTAAGGTTAGGTTTACGATTCATTTTGTATTTTTTTTTAATTTTTGAAAAACTTGAAAAATCCAAAAAGATTTTCTGTTTATTCATTTTTGTAATTGAAAAATCAAAAATCCAAAAAGATTTTATTTTGTTATGTTTTTATTTTTGAAAAATTTAAAAATCACAAAAATATTTTTTTAGTGTGTTTTGAGTTTAGTCCAGGGCTTAATGCGAAGAGGTCATGCTTATATGTTTCTATGGGAAGGTATAAATTTTTTTTACTAGTTAGGATGTCCCTAGAAGCATGCTGCAACATGTTGACTCAAGCCTCATATGACTCTATGTGTGAGAAAAGAAAGCCTTAATGAAATTATCACATGAAAATTTCTTCCCAAAAAGGCTTGTATTCACATAAGTCAAAAGAGCTACCTTACTCTTCTCATATGAGTTAAGAGTTTTCTGTTTGGTCCACAAATAATAGCGGTACATTCGATCTTATAACCAATCTTTTTCATCTCAAAATTCTTCACACAAATCACACACAAAGACGTATGTCCGAGAGGTCTCTGATCAAACCCATCAAGGCTTAGATATACAAAAATTCTGTGTTTATGATCTGACATCATGAGTCCCTGATGAAAGTGAAACCCAGACATCATAAACTTTGAGTAATTGACGGGGAATTTTGTTCCAGATATTAACGAAACTTTTGTTTCAGTACCAAAATTTCGAAACTCCAAATCATATTCAATTCGCATGAGTGGTCTTGATCAAACATTCGCAACCCACAATGTTTGTTACCCAACATGATCCAGTACAAAAATTTGTTATGAATATGATTTCTGTGTGAGTTTCATTCGCAAATCCTAGTCATGATAAATATTTTCAAAAGCCAACTTGTCACTGACTACACTGGTCATACAAGTAATTTCAGTTACAATTTCTCACCTTATGTTAAGGTTGATATGTAATGAAATTTGAAACCAACCCAAAAGTATCTTTGAAAAGAAGCCCTTTGATACTTATCAAAAAGTATTCGTTGTAATTCACGGGAACATACACAAGCTGTTGATCATCTTTCTTGATGATTAATGAAGCAACCTTTGCCTGGGGTTTAACTGCCTTCGTGTCAAATTGAATTTTTGACATCACAGAATTCCAAATTTTTTTTTTGTTGTTTCTCATCCTATTTCTTTGGAACACTGCACTCACGAAATCCTTGAGGTTCCGAGTAATACCAACTCAGGCTGATGATTTCGTAAATCTGGCATATGACTTCACTTTATATCCCAAAAGTGAAAGAGCCTTGTCTCCATGCGAAGGGTTTTAACGGTTCAAATTCTATAACGGGAAAATTGACAGGCTGTGTACTCAAGATGGTTGGTATTCTATCCGGTTTATCTAGGAGATGTGACAGTTACTTTTTACACCATGGTTACCTTTTACTGTCATGGTCCGATTATCAAGGTGCCACATCAGATAACATTAAATGTATCCCGCTTTAATTTCAAATCGATTTGGGTTACCTATAAAAGGGGGTTCAAGATAATTGTATACGGTTACGCGATCAAAACTCTCACAATCCTAAAGTTCTTCAAACTTCTTCAACTTCATCTTGTTCAAACCCTAACAATGGCCGATACTCAATCAAACACTGATGAAGTTCTCTCACAATCAATCATGAAGATCCAAAGCACCAACTATCTGGTTGATCCAAATGTCTCATCATACCCTGAAGGATTGAAGATCTTAATAGTTGCCTTGAAAAGATCTCCTCTGTCTACTGCCATGTTTAGTTCTTTCTCAGTTCCGATGACTTGGTTGTCATTGGCAGCATCATCGGCTTCATACAACTATGCTACTGATGTTATAACATTCAATTTGATAAACAACAAAAAGGTTAAACTCACCAAGAAGCTGTTCATCGAATTCTTGAACATTCCCAACAACCCTCCTTTTTTCAAACATCTTAATTCCCAAATAATCTTAATGTCCAATGAGATGGGTCATCAGCCAACACTTGAGAAGATTAGTGATTTCAGAAAGTCTGGATTACCATGTATGTGGAATTTTCTATTTGTAATTTTCCTCAGATGTTTGACAGGAAGAATAGTAGGTCTTGACAGGGGGCGTATGGAAGTCTATGCGATGGTGATGGGCTTATATTATGATATTAGTGTTGATTATGGAACTCAGTTGTGGAAGGAGTTCGTAAAAAGTTTGGAAAACACTAATGCTGAGAAATGTATCTCATGTGCAAGGTATTGGAGCCTTATTCTGGAAAAGGCGTATGAAAAAGAGGGAATTCAAGTTCCAGAGGGTGCTGAGGTTGCGGAATTTTCGTTATATCAATTTCCGAAGGAGGTGGAAGATGATGAAAACATATTTACTCATGTTGCTCGCATTCCAGATGTGATGCTTCGCAAAGTATCATCTACTCACAAAGTGTTGGTACGATATGTGAAGACGTTTGATCCAGCTGTGCAGACTGGGATCTTATTGGAAGTCACTGCAAAAACCCCAAAGAAGAGAAAGATCACTAAGAAGGATACAAAAGTTCAATCTTAGAAAAATAGTCAAGAAGAAGAGGTTCAGATAGAGGAGACCTCATCAAAATCGAAGTAGGAAACAATACTGTCAAAATCAGAGGTATTGAAAAAGATTCGCAAAACCGAAGTAAGCAGTAAGAGGGTGACAGTTCGCAGTGTTTCAACTCCTGTTTCTCCAGGATCAAAGAGGCAAAGAGCTCAGGATGTTGCGAAACAAATGCAACAAACTCTTTTGAAGAAGAGGAAGTTGATCATTCGTAATGAGTCTTCTGATGAAGAGGTGGTTCCAGAGACTCCACCTGTTTCTACGCCGGTAACAGTTTCTCTTCCACTTGTTTCAATTACACCAGTTTCGCAAATTTCCACTCAATCCATTCCACTTGAAATAGTCACTACCAAATCAGTTTCTGAGGAGGTACCTATTTTTGATACGATTGTCAACGTATCTGATACGGGGGCACCTATCACAAGTGTTGAAACCACTCTGCCCGTTAGCCTACCAGCTACATTACCCATTTCATTACCACCAGTATCACTTCCAACTTTTACACTTTCTACCTCATCTATTTTTGACCATCCTCTACAAAATCCATTCGCAACCTTATTTCCATCACAATCACCTAAAACTCCTCAACCTTCGCAACCCATGTCTGATAATGAAACCGAAGGAGGAGCTTTTGGAGGAGTATTTGAAGATATACGCTTTGATTCAGAGGAGGAGGATATACCTGATCATATGCTTATGACAGGAAAGCAATTCAAAGTCCTGAATCAAAAGTTGAATGCCATTATTCACTCACAACCTGATTCTGGCAGAATGTCATCTATCTCAGGATTGGAGGTTGATGTTATGATCAAGGCTGCTGAGAAAAGAATACTTGATAAGGTTGATCAGACAGACAAGAACAATGAGCTTCGCATTAAAGCTAAAGGAAGTTCATTTAATGGAGTTGTTAAGGATTTACAAACTGTTGCAAAAGAATGCCATGTTATGTTTGTGCAGGATGTAAAGAAGGTTCGGGAGGATGTGAACTTCAAGATTGAAGAATTAAAGACTAAACTTGCGAAGGAGCTTCAAGCTATTACTTCTCAATAGACTAAAGTATAGAAGAGGGTTGATGTAGTTGTCTCAGACATCGACAAAGTTATTGCTGCTCCTATCTTTGAAGCAAATCACAAAGAAAACACGAAGAAGTTTGATCAGTTGATTCAAATGGTGACTGAGTTGAAAGCCTTGGTTTCGCAATCTTCATCTCAGTCTATTCTCACTCCTGAATTCTTGTCTCTCAAAGTCAATACTTTGGAACAAGCAATTCAGAAGGCACTTGCTCCGATTGCGAACATTACCTCTTTACTACCGAAAAGTGCCCCACCTGCTTTCACAGGGGTGCAAGGGGGAGAGAAAAACTCAAGTAAAGAGGATGATGCGAAGACCGTGGGGAAAGTCATATCTACTCAGCTTAAATCTACTCTTCTAATATTCACTATGCCGATTTCCTCAACAACAATAACCACAAGACCAATAGCTAAAGGAATAACTATTGGGTCAAAAGAAGGAAGTTCTAGTGCGAAACCTCCAACTGATAATGTGGGAAAAGGAAAAGGGATTTTGTATGAAAAGTAGAAGGAGGAGAAGAAAGCTGAAGTAGAGGCTGAGTTGGAAAGGATGAGGCAAGTTCAAAGCATAATGAGGCAAAGGGCAAGTGATCCTCCCACAATGAATAAAGGAGATCCTGCGAAGTTATACTCTTATGAAACTATAGAGTCGAAAGTGGTGGGAAGGGAGATGTATGAATTTGAGAAAAAGCCAAAGAGAAGCTATGATATTGCGAATTCGAACAAATGTCGGTTGGATTTTACGATAAATGAAATGCTTTTCATAATAGCCCAGTACAAGATTAGCGAGAAGTTTGATAATGCTGATGACTACATACACATGAAAATCAGATTTCATGCTGTATTGGGAAAAAATCCAGATGAAGTATGGTCTATAATGAAGATCAAAAAGGTGTTGACGATCAAGAAGGATACGATGTTTGAAGACATGCTTCAGAATTTTCGTTATTTTGTTATTTGAGCTGATAACAAGCAGTATGATTTCACAATAGCTGACTTCCCTCTGATGAATTGCAATGATCTTATTCAAGTGGCTCTTATTTTGAAACATATGGAAGAAAATAAGCTCAAAGTATCTGAAACTGAAGTGCTTAGAATCAGGTTCACACATGTGAAGACTTTTATCGATAATTACTTCGATTGTTTGGCATTAACTGATGAAGAACTTGCAACTACTTTGGGAAGAGAAGTGAATGTTCCTTGGGAAGATACCTTGACCCAGTCAGCATTATCTAAGTATGTTGTTGGGGAAATATGCCTGAAACCTTTTGGCATGGTATTTTCAGGAAGGGATACGAAGGGGAAGCCCAAGAAATTTTTGTTCAAGGTCTCGGAGGTTGAAAGATATACTTCTTCACAATATACGAACTTTATTGTTCGTATGAACAACTGCAAGAAGAATAATGAAGCAGACAAGAAGGATCTTAAGAAGGTGATTTCTTGGTATGGAGAAGTGCGAAAGACAATTCACTCAGTTGTTTAGAGACTTATGGACTAAATAGCTTCGACTGTTTACAAAGGGGGAGATTGTAGAGGTTATGAATTGTAAAAGTCGAAATGTTTGTTTCTTTAGTTTTGCATTTTTAGTTATTTTACTAAGTCACAGTTTTATGCGAAGCGTATTGTAATAGACTTAGTATATTTTTTGTACACTCATGTTTCCTATAAATAGGGACTGAGGATAGAAGTAGAAAGTACTTTTCTCTCGAGTATTCATTCTGCTTAAAAGCTTTGTAATCAGTCTTTAATCAATATAAGATCTGATTAAAATTTACTCCTTGCGTTCTTACTTTTCAATCATTCAATCATAATTACTTTCTTAATCTCGATAACAATTCTCTACAATATATATATATATATATATATATATATATATATATATATATATATATATATATATGTATATATATATAGTTTGGCCGAGAGGGAGAAAGAAGAGAGATGGAATGCACCTTTAATGCTTGGTTCCAATAATAGGAGGTCCATTTTGATGGTTTTCGACCCATTGGGTCCTTAGGAGGGTTTATGGCTCCAATTAGAATGAAAGAATGGGTTTCACGACCCATTGAAGTTTATTAGGCTTGTTATGGCCCAATAAGGCCCATTAGGGTAATTCATTTCATTTTAGGCCCAAAATGTCAAATCTCATGAAAGTGGGTCCAATTGGGGCCCTAAGCCCAAAATAGTCAAATTGGAAGCTTATTGGTCCATTAGGCCCAATAAGGAAATCCTAGTCCATGATGGACTTAAATCGGGATTTTTAGGGTTTCCAATCTTTTGTTGACCATTTGAAGTGTTTGTATAGAGTTTTTGGTGGAATTTTGTTGTCATTGAATAAACATCATGCATGCTTTCAAGTTTTAGTCACAAATGTCATCATTGTTAATGTTTACAAAAGCATTAGAATTCCTAGTAGTGACATAACGGTTGAGGATGAAATAGGTCTAACCAATCAATCGAGACTTTGAATTAAACTAGGGGCTAGGCACCATAATTTTAAGCAAGAATTTTATGGTATTTATTATTGGTCACATAGGAATATCTGGGGACCGAGAATGACGTTAGGCATCGATCATTCCCGTCATGAAGATAAAATGAGGATATATTATTAACTACTCAGTTTACTTTTTGGTTGATGCGAGTTTGGTTACCATCTTGTCCACGTCTTGTAGGGATTTGAGTGCGCTTCTCACTAGGCGAGTCTTTTCACAATGATATGTAGGATGCTAGTTGTCTGTCACACCTTGGCTCGGGGCGGAAGCGTTGAGATTGTGACGTCGAAAATTGGATCACAGTTAACAAACATACATTCGATAGTACAATATTTGAATAAGATTACATGTCTTCATAGATTAAAATACAAGGATTACATTGATTCAATCTTCAGAAATGAGAGTTCACAAAACAAGTTCACCAAGGTGTAATTTAACAAAAACCAAAAGGCATCAAGAGGTTGGCCAACAATAAAAGACATGTTACTCCATAACTCACGAGGCTTGAAATCTAACTTCTAACTTCCTAGGAATACATGCATCTGAAAATACGTCAACAAAAATTGTTCGTGAGCTCTACAGGTTTTGACTTTGTTTGTCTTGTTAAAAGATGATTTTTATATAAAAGTGAACCGTTATCATATTATATAAAAATATTACTTTTATAACTCAGAATGGTAAAATAACAATGAGAAGTGTCATCCCGACCTAAATGTAAATGTACTTGTACTCCCGTACAAGTATGGATGTTGATTTACTTATTAAATATAAGTTAAAGTCAACATGATTTCGTATTGTATACTCTTAAATGTTAATTTTATTTAAATAAAACACTACACTTAATCCTGATCTAAGAGTAAATCTTTATAAAATGTAGAATGTCTGCGAAGAAAAGTTTATACAAGTATATAACCAAAAAAGTTACCGATGTGATTTATGTGAACTCATACTTGTAATCCGATAGAAGTATTCATGTAAATTTACTTATAATGAATAAGTAAAAATCAACATATTTTCATGAAGTGAAATTTTAAGTGTTTATTCTATGTAAATAAACACTAACAATTTTTTAAACATTCTACATGTGAATCTCTATACTAAATACAACCTTATCTTAGTCTATACTAGTAATTTTAAATACAGGATTTTGTAGAACAATAATCTAGCTATATGAATTAAATCCTCCTCCGTGAAGCATAATGAAAATCAAATTGGTGCTTGTTTTCCTAACGACGCTTCATCAATATTGTAACGTTTGAAATGTCAGATATAAATTAATTAATTAAAAAAATCTATTTTTTTTTTTGAGAATCCATGGACTCAAGTACGTTGGGCGTAAATATGGTACGTCGGGCGTACCCCAAGGCTTGCATGAGATGGGTTTTCCCCCACGTACGGTGGGCGTACCATGTGTACGCGGGGTGTACGTACATCAGGGGGAAATCCTTATTTTTAGGGTTTTTACCCTATTTAAACACATTAAGTCCTCCAAATCTTTCACCTTATCATCCTTCATTGTCTATTGAGCTATATCTGGAAACCTTAATCCATTTTCCAAAGAGATTGACGTTGTGTGTGTGTGTGTGTGTTACTTATTGAAGAAGAAGAAGAAGAAGAAGACTTGTGGAGAAGCAATGGATAAGAAGGATCTTGTAGATAGAAAGGTTATTCACAATTTCTAGCTTATTGGAGGTATAAAGCTCCTACCTTGATGAATCCATGTGTTAGATTTAGTTTAGGGCTTTCTTTTATCATATAATGGTCCTTTGAGTCATCCTTGAAAGCGTAAGCTACTCCAGGAGCTTAGAATGTTAGATTTAAAATTTTTTATGGTGTTACTGCGTAAAAATATCATCTTGATGGATCATCATAAACCATGCAAAGGTTGGTGTACAGCTGAGTACGCCCCACGTACTCAGTCTGTGGGCTATGCGGTTTTGGGCTTCAAGTTTGGGCCACCTTTTTGGGCTTAGATGCTTGGGTCCTCTTAGGGCAATCTGAGTGTGAATGTTTTGGGCCAAGGGGAGGATTAGGCTTTGGGTGGAAGCCCAAGAAGGATTTGGGCCCAATTTGGAAAATTGGGCCAATAATGGGCCTTAGATGGTTATTTAATGGTTGGGCCTTTTGGATCAAGATTTGGGCCTAGGTTTTAGCCCAACTGAGGAATAAGGGTAAAGTAGCCATTTACCCTAATATTGGACTATTAGCTTAGATTATAATCCAAGTATTTATTAAATTATTTTATGTTGTGATAGTGTAGGGATTTTAGTGAGCTAGCAGCCGGAGACTTCTAGTGTGATTTTATCAGTGTGAGGTGAGTGTTCCTCACTGTACTTTTTGGGTCAAAGGCACCAAGGCCGGCCCTTTTGGATTGTTATCTTGATTATTGCATGTTTGAGTGTCGTAGTGATCTGTTAGATCTGTATCCTAGTAGATAGGATGATGCTATGTTTCATGATCTGTATGATCTGTCTGTTTGTTATTGGTTGGTTAATTGTATGATTATCTGTTATATATATATATATATATATATATATATATATATATATATATATATATATGTCGACACAGTGTATCAGTGGTTGGGTTGAGGCGGACCCGCTTTGTGCTGAAGGCTAATAGACCTAGGGCATCCCGGATAGACTAAAGGCCAGTAAGGTGCACCAGTCAGGCTGAAGGCCTGTAGAACGGTTCATATGGGCTGAAGGCCCGATGTGTCGTACGAGTCATGCTGCAGTTCTATGAGCATACGAGGTAGACTGTAGGCCGGTGGGGCGTTCCAGTCAGAAGCTCTGTATACATGTTGTTTATTGTTATTATTCTTATCTTGTGATGTGTTGGTACTTTGGGGGAAACTCACTAAGCTTTGGGCATATAGTTTTGGGTTATGTTTCAGGTACATCAGATGATCGCGAGAAGGCAAAGGTGTGATCGTTCACCTCCTCATGTTTTGTTTTATGATCTTTGGGAAAACTCTGATAATAAACATTTTTTGAAAACTAGTTTGTAAACAATGGTGGTCTGTGGAATTGTTTGAAAAGTTTAAACTTTTCATGAAATTTTATGGATGATATATATATATATATATATATATATATATATATATATATATATATACACACACACACACAGACACAGACACACACACACACACACACACACACCCCTCTGGGAGAGTGAAGCACAAATAGGAGAAAATTCCATCACGTGGAAGGCATGTGTATCTCCTTAATGGTTCACTTTCGACTAGGAGAGTGAAGCACAAATGGGTTACCAGGTTGGGCTTACATTGCCAAAATTTGAAAGCACATGAACTCAATCGACACTAATTGAAAGCTTGGATTGAAATTATGATATTCACAAAATGATAGGGACCGTTTGTGCAATGTAATCTAAGAAAATGAAAAAAGAAAAAACAGTTAGTCTTAAGAGAAAGTGGCCATATTAGAAATTTTTACAAAGTTTTACCCTAAAATTACCACAAAATGGAAAATGACCAAATTTGCCACAATTTTTGCATGTCATTATGTGCAAAAATGTGGACGGCCTGTAAAAACATTTCTTTTCTTTTAGAATTTTCGTAGGTCAACACCTGCGAAATCTATGTGGCATGCAAAAAAGTTTTATTTTTATTTTTATTTTTTTTACATTTTTGTAGGTCACCTTGGTGATTGGAAAAACTCAAATGATATAAGGATTGTGTTGAAGTTGTTATACGAAAACGTTTTATTTATTTATTTATTTATTTTTATGTCAATTTAGTTTGGGAAAACCCAAAATAGTATGATGGTTGTTATGAAGTTCATATATAAAACCTATGATATTTCGTTTTTCATAATGTCATGGATAATCTACTTTTTAGCTAAAATAAATATCACTTTTTGACATTAAAATTGGGAGAATAATGTCTATGAAAATCTTTTGTTACAAAGAATATAATGAGTTTTTTTTAGCTCAAACGAAGTTTGCATGCAGACTTTATGAATTAACAAAGTTGGGGCTTTTTTTCCCATATTTTCACTGACTAATCTATTTTGAAGCTAAAAAATGTGACTTTCCGACATCTAACTTTGAATTTTAATATATCAATGATATTACAAAGAACACAATGAAAAGAATTCACCAAACATAGTTTATTTGAAAGAGTTGTAAAGTTTTAAAGTTCGAAAAAAATTCACATGTAACTGTGAAAATCTATATATTCCCAAACAACCCACTTGCAAAAAATTGTGGTATTTTTTTAGCGTTTTTCAATTTCTTAACTATTTTATCGAAATTTTTCTTGGAAAAACTATTAGAAAAAAAAGATGACTGATCAATTTCTCTGGTCTTAATTGATAAATTTTTTTTAGGTAAAATAAAAAAATTGTTATGTTTTTTTAATAATGAGTAAATTACACGAATAGTCCCTATGGTTTGGGGTAATTTGCACGTTTGGTCCCTTATTTATTTATTTTTTTAATTCCGAAGGTTCCTATAGTTTGTTTTTATTGCAAACCTTGTCTCTTACCTGAAAAGACTATTTTGTCCTTGATTTTTTAATTTATTTAAATAAGATGAGATAGATAAGGTAAGGTAAGGTGAGTTGGAAGTGAGTTTGGGTGTGTTTATTTAAATAAATAAAAAAAATCAAGGGCAAAATAGTCTTTTTGGATGAGACAAAGACCAAGCGCACAATAAAAGCAAACAGTAGGGACCTTTCAAGTTAAAAATATAAATTAGGGACCAAACGTGCAAACTACCTCAAACCATAGGGGCCATTCATACAATTTACTCTTTAATAATAAAACTTACTCTTTTCATAACACATATACCCGTGGTTGTCAAAATCGTTATCCTGATCGTATGATCCTACGATCCTAGGTATGAAAAACGATCCAGATCGTATTTGGGGTAGGATCGTATAATTGATAACAGATCCGATCCTACATTTCTTTGATTTCTTTTTGCAAATGATTTTTTTTACTACTTTATGTCTTTTATTCTTTACTAATTTACCATTTATCAATTTGTGTTTTGACTTATGACTAATATTTTGAAGTTTTTTATAACTTTTGAACAAAAAAAATGCAAGTTTGAAATATTTTACATGATTAAAAACTATAAATAAAAATTATATTTTATTTTGTGGGATCTTAGGATCCCAATCCCGATCTTAACCAAAAAACGAGCCTACGTAGGATCCCGATCTTTTACAACCTTTCATATACCAATATAACATGATGTTACTGTAAAATAAAGGAGTATAAGTATTTCAACCCGTTCTTAAAGTTCGTCTCAATCTCTTACTCCTTTCAAGACAATTTTCCTCAATCTTGTATCGAATTTGAGGGTTGTTGATTCGGTGTTGCCTCTGGTTTCTGCGTATTGTAAGTTCATCATATATGCAAGAATTCTATTTCATGTTCTTCATCCTCTGATGTTGTTAGTATATTGTAAATTCAATTCTCTATTGATGTGAAATGATAAAATCCGCCTCTATGATCTGACAATCAATTAGGAAGCTCATGTACCTTCATATGTTCTTAATTTCACCTGGTGTTGATGATTACTAGTTAATCGATGTACTCAATTTTGATTGATGCAGGTCATAATCTTCTTGAATTAGAGGTGAAGAACGAATGACAATGAGTAGAACACATGAACCCAATGCCAATGCTAACAAATTTAACACTTGAATTCATACGATTAGACAATGAAGACTTAAACATGTTGAACAAATCCATCCCAAATCTTCAAGTTCTTAACTTGGTAGGTGTCGGAGGTCTCAAACTCCCCAAAATCAACCTTCTTGACCTCAAAGCCTGTCACTTGACTGTATCAAATGCCCCATCATCTTTAACCCTAATCACACCCACTCTTATCACACTAAGATTAGAATGCATAAGACCCACTTCACTTTACATCGACGCCCCCATGTTATCTCATCTCCATCTTGCCCTTGATCAAGCTGACTCATTTAGAATCAAAAATTTCCTAAATTTAAAAACCCTTTGACTTGAGTCTTTATACATCGAATCCTTACTCTTAAGCTTCCCATTTACAAAAGCAGTCGAAAAACCTAACAGTCAATTCACGAAAGTGGGAGAGAGGGGCAGTTGGGTTTTCCAAATTTACCCTTGAGAAGGTGTTCAGGGTTTTCCCGAATGTGAATTATTTATGTATTAACTCAACTCTGTGGTCGGAATTAGAGGTTTGTTATGATGTGGAAAGTTGGGAGACTTGGATGGGAGAAAAGGGTTGAAAACATTTTGTGCATATTTGTTGTTGGTTGACCCTTTGTTGACTTTTTCATCGGTTGCTTCTTTGTTGGATCAATGTGTGGAGTTGGTTGATGTTTCATTGCTTATACATCGTGATGTTGTTGCTAATGTATCAAAAAGCTTTATCTCAAGGTGTGGAAATGAGGAATTTGAAGAGAAGGAATGGAAGTTTCATCGCTAACCAATGGATAAATTTTGAATGATTTCTTCATGGTTTTTGGATTAAAAAAATAGATTTTTTTTGTTTGTTTTTGGGTTATATATAGATAATTATGTTGTAAATATGATCTATATGTTTAATATTTGGTTTTATTAGATAATATCATCCTATCTATGTCTATGCTTTATTTGTTGCATTAGTTAGCACTTAATTTGACGTGAGTACCTTTTTAGGGCTATTTTTTATTAGGAGGATGAGAAAGGCGTTTATGTCTTTCGCACAAATGGAAGATTGAGAGTAAATTTTATCCCCACATTGTTTCACTTTTTTGGATGAGAGAAGAAATTGCAATTTTTTTGTTCCATTGATAGGGTTGTTTCTTTTTTACTTAATGAGTTTAGTGGATTAAACACACTATCTGAGCAACTATATATGTTTGTTTATTGTAACTTAATTCAGGCAGAATGACGTAATTTGTTCCATTGATAAGGGTGGTTTCATTGCTATTTTATTGATAAACCACTTTTTTAGGAAATTGTTATTTAGTGAAGAATTAGATGATTACTATCATTTTTAAGGTGACGTATCATGGTAAAAAGGGTATAGAGATTTATTTATCAAGTAACTTGTTACTTTTGAGAAGAGATTATCTTAGATTAAGCGAGATCATAGCAAAGTTGTAAGCTGTAAATCAATGTAAAGTTAGAAATCAATTATAAGATTTTAAATCAGTTTTTAATCTAAATCTATTATTTTTCCATTTAACAATTGGAAGAGAGGAGCCCGGACAACTAGAAAAACAGCAGATCGATTATGAGGGGTTGAAAGAATGGACAATCCCACTGTTGGTGATCAGGCTAGAAATGACCACAATAAAAACTGCACAGGTGTGAAACAGGGGCAAGAATGCACACATAAAACTTTTCCCTGAATTCTTCTTTTTTGACACAACAAACATACTACAAACTGTTTGCAATTTATAGACTCTAACACATTAAAATCTGAATTAAAAATGCTTTTAAAACTACCAAACTATAACTGAAAACTTTAACTACCAGGTTAACCACAATGTGGTAACCGATTATTCTCTTTATTGCATTAAACTCAAATTCAAATCAGAATTAACTCCAATACTCTCCCCCCTAATTCTGAATAGGGTCTTCAAGCTTCTCAACTCCCAGAAGACTTTTCATCTCAGCAAACTTCACCCGGGGTAATGCTTTGGTCAGAGTATCTGCTCGCTGCTCCTCTCCACTTATATGCTCCACACAAATTAATCCATTTTCCACACATTCACGGATGAAATGGTATCGAGTCTCAATGTGTTTGCTCCTACCATGGAATACAGGGTTCTTCATGAGCTCTATTGCAGATTTGTTGTCTACATATAACTTGACCTTTCCAACCTCCCAGTTGATCAATTCCTTTAAGAGGTTTCTCAACCATAATGCTTGACAAGCCGCTGATGTTGCTGCCATAAATTCTGATTCACAAGAAGACAGAGCCACAGTCCTCTGCTTTTGTGAACTCCATGTGACCAAATTTCCTGAGAGATAAAATGCCATTCCAGTTGTGCCTTTGCCATCATCACGATCCATCCCGTGACTACTATCACTATAACCCACCAAGTTTCCATCTCCTCCTTGTCTATACACAAGGCCATGCTTAATTGTACCCTTTACATACCTCAAAATGTGTTTTACTGCCTTTAAATGACTTTCTCTAGGTGACTCCATGTATCGACTGACCACCCCAACTGAGTAACTAAGATCTGGCCTTGTGTGTATCAGGTAACGCAAGCTCCCAATGAGACTCCGAAATTTTGTTGCATCCACTGTGGCTTCATCTTCATTCTTGGTCAAGCTAAGTTTTGGTTCCATTGGATATTTTGCCTCATTGCAATCTGCCATACCTGCTGCTGTTAGTAATTTCTTCGCATATCCCATTTGACTGATTGTTATACCCTTTTTACTTTGTTTCACCTCAATTCCAAGGTAGTAGGTTAGCAATCCCAAATCACTCATATCAAATACTTTCTTCATTTGGTTCTTGAAATCAGCTATCTTTTCTTCACAGCTACCTGTCACAATCAAGTCATCTACATATACACCAACTATTAGCACCGCTTCTGCGTTTTGAAGTTGGTACACGGCCTGTTCTTGGGGGCACCTGTGAAAACCCATACCCTTGAGTGTTTTGTCAAGCTTGACATTCCAGGCTCTTGGAGCCTGTCGTAGCCCATAGAGAGCTTTATTTAACCGGTAAACCTGATGTTCCTTGCCTGCAATAACAAACCCGTCCGGCTGTGAAACATATACCTCTTCTTTTAACTCTCCATTTAAGAAAGCGGATTTCACATCAAGATGATGAACTTTCCAGCCTCCTATTGCTGCAAGTGCTAGGAGTACTCGAATTGTCTCCAATCGTGCAACGGGCGCAAACACTTCATCAAAATCAACCCCCTTTCGCTGCACATACCCCTTCGCGACCAACCGGGCTTTGTGTTTTATTACTTTGCCTTCTGGATCCTTTTTTAATTTAAATATCCACTTCAGTCCAATGGGTCTATGTCCACGTGGCAAATCTGTCAGATTCCATGTTTTATTTTTTTCAAGTGAGCCAAGTTCAGTTTTCATTGCTTCTACCCAGTCTCGATCCCCTGTTGCTTCCAGATAGGTGGAGGGTTCTTCACCAACAAACATTAGATCTACTTCTTCATCTTCAATTGGGTGAGTTTCAGCATATATCTCAGGTAGAGATCGAAACCCACGCACAGGGATATTATCAAACATGGAAGGGCTTATTCCTTCGTTGTGTTCCAAAGATGTGTTTGAAAAATCAAACGTAAGAGGGGTTGAGTTAGTTTGATTACCTGTGCTCGTGCTTGTTGGTGTCGCTGAAGGAGTATCCACCGGCGATTGGAAAGAAGGATTTTCATCATCACCCGGGTTTTGATACACTTCTTCTCCATATGTCGGTGAATTAAAAAAACTTCTGAAATACCCAGGTTGTTCACCTTGCTCGCCATTTTGGGCTTCAGCCCAATTCCACTTAACTTTCTCTTCAAATATGACATCTCGGCCCACCATTATCTTGTTCTCTTTAGGGTTGAATAATCTATAAGCCTTGCTACCTGGTTCGACCCCTAGATACACCACTTGGATACTTCGATCACTTAGCTTGGTTAATTGATTTGATGGCTTCTTCATGTGTGCAAGGCAACCAAACACTTTGACATGATGAAGCGTTGGTTTTTTTCCTTTCCACCCTTCATACGGTGTCATATTCTTTACACCTTTCGTTGGCATTCGATTTAGAACATACACTGCGTGACGAACAGCCTCCCCCCACAATCTTTCAGGCACACTCATAGTCTTCAAGAATGATCTCGTGGCTTCAAGAACTGTCCGATTTCGACGCTCAACTACACCGTTTTGCTGGGGCGAATACGGTGCAGTTAATTGCCTTTTGATGCCTTCTTTGTTGCAAAATTCTGAGAAAGCTTGGGAGGTGAACTCCCCTCCCCGATCTGTCCTGAGTACCTTCACCTTGTATGGACTCTCATTTTCAACCTGAGCTTTAAACTTCTTGAAGGTTGCAAAGGCTTCGTCTTTTGATTTCAACATATGTACCCACATGTATCTGCTAAAATCATCGACCATTAGCATGAAGTATCTGTTACCTGCCAAAGTTTGTGGTGTTATTGGACCACAAAGATCAGCGTGAATTAGCTCGAGAGGTTTACTTGCTCGCCACATTGCTTCTTTTGGGAATGGTTGTTTGACTTGTTTTGCGACCAAACACCCATCGCAAACTTGTGTCGGGTGTTTTATCTTTGGCACACCTTCTACTAATCCTTTCTCAACCATTGATTCCATAACTCGAAAGTTTACGTGCCCCAACCTCGCATGCCATAGCCAAGCCTCGTCATCAATACTAGTTGCCATACAAATCGGTTGTGAAGTTTTTAGGGTAATCTTGTACAACCGGTTCTTGGACCGTTGTACCTTCATTACCAATCTTCCATGTACATCATGTACTCGTAGATATTGATGCAACATCTCAATCTTGTATCCTTCTTCTGTCATCTGCCCTAGACTCAGGATGTTACAATGCAAAGCTGGAATGAAATATACATCTGGTACAAGTATTTGATCACCATTCTTGCACTTAAACAAGATTGTCCCTTTTCCTTCAATCTTCACTTTAGAACCATCACCAAAACGCACCTGTCCGGTCACCTTCTCATCGAGTTCAGCAAAGAAGCTTCTCATGCCAGTCATATGATTACTGGCACCATTATCCAAATACCAAAGGTCTTCACCACTGCTCTTCTGTCCCGGGAACACCTTGTCTTCATTTAGTAACACCATGTTGTTTGACTCTTCCCCAAGGATACTCAACAGAAGTGCTTCCGGTTCATCATCGCGATTTTGAGTTTGAGTCAAGTTTACTTCATCTTTTCTTTCCTTTGGAGCTTTGCATTCTGATGCATAGTGACCATATTCTTCACAATTGTAACATTTTATATGACTTTTATCCCTTCCTTTTTGACGATTATTGTGTGAGTCATGAAACTTTGTAAAGCTTCCACGACCACCTCTGCCCCGTGTACTTCCTCTACCTCGTCCACCACTTCGACCACTTCTGTCATGATGTGATGTTCCGCGTCCCTTACCACTCAAGAAGGAACCCCCCTTTGAAGCCTTTTGATTGTTTTGACCTTCTGATCTGGTGAACAACAAACTTCCTTCCCCGGTTGTATTATTGCTTCGAAGTTTCAGCCGATCCTCATAGGCCTTGAGCCTTCCTACAGCTTCCTCGAATGGCATCTCATCCACATCTGAATATTGTTCAATGGATGCTACCAGTTGCAGGTAGTTATCTGGGACGGAGTCAAGTAGTTTTCTTACGAGCACACTATCTTCAAGGGTTGTGCCAAGACTGCTGTGCTTCGAGATCATTGCACCTAGCTTTCCTGCGAACTCATCTATAGACTCCCCGTCTTTCATCCGTAAGGCCTCGAACTCACTCTTGAGAGTGTGCAATCTTGCTTTCTGAACTCTATCAGCCCCGAGAAACCTTGTTTTTAAAGAATCCCACACTTCCTTTGCTGTCTTCTTCTTTGCCACCTGTAACAAGATGTCTTCCGGTATTGCTTGGAAAAGATAAGCCCGAGCCGACTTGTTCTTCTTCTCATCCACAGCTTCTCCCTCTGCTGGTTCAATGGATTCCCATACTCCCTGGGCATCCATTATAGCTTCCATTTTGATTGCCCACGTGGTGTAGTTCGTGGGAGTCAACATTGGACAGTGAAATGGCACTCCACCATTCTCTCTTGTAACAAGTTGGCTAGATGACGACATGGATTCGTAACGGATATATTTGGGCATGAACCGAGAGCTCTGATACCAAGTGTTGGTGATCAGGCTAGAAATGACCACAATAAAAACTGCACAGGTGTGAAACAGGGGCAAGAATGCACACATAAAACTTTTCCCTGAATTCTTCTTTTTTGACACAACAAACATACTACAAACTGTTTGCAATTTATAGACTCTAACACATTAAAATCTGAATTAAAAATGCTTTTAAAACTACCAAACTATAACTGAAAACTTTAACTACCAGGTTAACCACAATGTGGTAACCGATTATTCTCTTTATTGCATTAAACTCAAATTCAAATCAGAATTAACTCCAATACCCACGACATGGGAAAATCAGATCAGCAGCAGAAACTGGTGGATATTGATCATTGCATTAATATGGTTGCGAGTAAAATAGAAAACACATACTAGCAACATTAAAACTTAAGATGCAATTATATGTTTGGGTGTTAGTATAAGTTGTATAACGGTGTATATAGTGATGAGATAACTAGATTATTTTCTAATTAAGAATTAAGCCTAATATTACAAGGCATTCCACAACTTGCTCTATAATTTCGATCTTTAATTTCCCAATTTCTAATCAAATCAATATTCCTCCAAACAAACCATAATAACTTTTGTTCCTACCAAAAATACTACGACCATAAGTGGCACTCATCAAGTCTAGGACGAGAGGGAACTGCAAGGTCACAAAGGAAGTAATTGGTAGGCATGTCAAGACAGCTATTGGAATAAGAATCCTTGAATTGCTTTGGCCAAATACAAGGTATAACGTTGCAGCAAAAGCTGCTATCATGGCTGTGGTTGAGATGAACAAGGTGGACAAACCAATTATCAACTTTGTAGGCAACTTGAAGAGAAAGTCTTGTTCAGCAAAACGTGCAGTGAGGATCGACAAAAACATTAACAATGAAGTAACAGCTGCAAACAATGATATGGCATCTGATATTGCAAATACTGTGAAGGCGGCGTTGCTGGTAAAAATTGGTATCCCCTTGTTCTGATCGCTTCCTCCTGGAACTGTAATTGCTGCTGCAAAGACAATGGTGATGATTAATGCAGCTGTAATCGTGTAGGACTCCGCAGTGGACTTCATCCATTTTTCTCCTTCAATCACTAACTCCTTGTGTTCTCTAGTAAATACCATTTGTGGTGTTTCGTTTAAAGAGTTCTTTTTTATGATGCTTAGAGGACAAATGAATTTTTCCATTTCCTACAACATTACATTATGTTAATTAATTGTTACACATGATTGATAAATACATATGGTGTTTAAATATCAGGTATGCTGATTTTGAATCATATATAGAGATTCATACCTTAAACCATTGTAGTTCACGTTGTATCTGTAAAGCTGCCCCCGATATAAGATTTAATTTGTTGGATGGTGCCAATCTTGCAGCTAGATGCAACAGGTTATTCCGTGAAGAGTCTTCGAGTGTCCGGTATATATTCTTATGTTCACTCATATGATAAAGTAGGTTGTAAACCTTTTCTGAGCGATTTATTGCAGCATACAGTATAAAGTTGTGCCCATCTTCGTTAGCACTCCAAATTGCATTTGGGAACCAATTCACAATTTCTTCTACAACCTCGTTTGCATTTTGTCTAGTGGCTTCAAGAATTGGATTTGTGTAATAGTGATGGTAAGAGCTGGAGTGATTCGTTCGCTGTATCAAATGACATACTTCCCCCAACATATACATAGCATGTAAATGAATTTCATATCTCTCTTTACGGAATGGAGACACTACAACATAGACCCAAGTGAGCTTCTCAAACAAAGAGATATACCTTTTTTTATTCTCTTTTGTTTTAGTAATACAATGAGGTACTTGTTGATCATCTTACCTAATAGCAAAGCGATTAATAGAAAAAGGATAAGGATGAAGTCAGCCACTGCGTTACAGGATACAATGTTTGTTAGAATGAAGGGTTTAATTAATTATAGAATGCGCAACCAACAATTTTAAAGTTTAAGAAAAGAAAAACTCATGACCTACCGCGAATGAATGGTTTCATTATCGATGACAAAACCCATGGAGGACAACTTTCTGTTCTCTCAAGTAATTTACCAGTCTCTTCAATATAAAAAGTGGTGTGCAGGAAGTTTGGTAGAGAAGCGTTATAAATAATTTTATAATGTAAAAGAACGTGCAGATTAATTAAGATAGAAAAACAAAAAAACCTGCGTATCTTCCAAATGAGCAGGCTTCGCGTGGGAAATTTTGAGCTATAGCTGTCAGCACAGCATCACTATGCAATGTTTTGTAATGCTCCAACAGTTTTCTTGCAAAGCCTACATATATTCCAAAGTCAGCCGAATCAGTTAAGTGGGCAGGTTTCTTACTACTAAAATTTGAGTCCAGTCCACACTTACGGAAATCTTTGGAGGAAATAGCAGTAACTAAAAGGTCATCACCAGTTGTACCAGAAAACAGAGCATCCTTTTGTATATCATCAGTAACAGTATCGATGTGTTGCAGCAGATGTCGGGCTGTTTCTGTGTGCATATTAGAAAGAGCCAAGGCTAGTGGTGTCTGACCTTTGTTGTCTTTGGCAAACAAAGACTCATGGTTTCTTGCTACCAAGATGTCAGCAGCTTCAGTGTTGCCAATAATAGCAGCAACATGAAGTGGTGTGCTTCCATCTGAATTTCTTACATCCAATAGTTGTGTGTTCTCCGGTATCATTTCCAGCAATTTCTCTAGGAATTCTCGCTTCTTGGAAGTACCAACTGCTACATGGAGGGCAGTGTTGCCATTATTTGTGATTTTGTCTATCACTGTAACCCTTCCCTCCCTCAATATTCTTTCGACCCGATCCCAATCTCCTTTTCGAGTAGAATGGTACAAATTTTGGAGTGCCCCTGCTATGTCTTGATCTTGTAGTTTATCTATATTTTGAATAATTTTGTTATCAAGGTAAAAAAATACATGATACAAAATATGCTCTCTTGATGATGTAATCTCTAATCTAAACATTAGGGTAATGGAACAAGATTGGCAATATATATATATATATATATATATATATATATATATATATATATATATATATATATATATATATATATATATATATATATATATATATATACTTTGGTACCACAAAGATTAGATAGTTCCAAGTTTAATATAGGGCTTTTAAAGAAGGATGAAAAAAAAACCTTGTTTGTATGTACACTTTTATCCATTTTGTAGAACTTTGTATCTCTTTTACCATGTTTGTTAAAACAAATTAATGTATGGTCGACTCAACTTATTAGTGACTATACAGTAATTAAAAGCTATACATATTTTACTGTATATGTAGTGTTATGCTTTAGTTTATCTTAACCACCAACCCAAACAAAAGATTCGTAGATTAGCTAAGAAGAGATAGATTGTACCTGTAACAACATGAGGCAATTGTGGAAAAACAGGAGGACCATACATAGTCTGCAGTTCATCCCAAACATCTTTTGCACTGAAATCATCGTGATGGCTTATTCCCGTGAGACGATTGACAACATACCCGAGTGTTTCTTTAGAGAGAGATCCAAGAATCCAACCCTTCACCAGGGCATCTGATTTTCTCCACAGCCCATGGTGCGTCTGATGGTCACCCACTTTCTCCTTCCCGGAAACATTACTACTACTACTGGCTTCATCAGGACGCACAAATCTACCATCGATGAAACCAAGCATAACATGACTCTCTAGGAGACATATCATCTGAGTTTTCCATATACGATACTCATCCCTACCATTCAGCTTCAAGCTAACAAAACTAGGGGTATAAACATGTGATGGGTATGGGTATTCTTCTTTAACTTCCAATGTGACATGTGGATTAGAGCTTGAGCTTGCCATCTTCGTATGGTTTTTTTTCCTCCTTACTTCAATCTCTTAGATATTTAAATAGAAACATAAATTGATTTGTGGTGCCCACAAAAGCCACTTTAGGATTAATTCCTCCCAAAGTAATTCCCTCAGATAATAAATTAAAGTTTCAAGCAAAGAATCTTATATATATTCAAAAGCCACTTTAGGATTAATTCCATCCGGTATTTCTCTGCCCTTCATACATTGGTAGGCAAAGGGAATCATAACAAGAGCTCTTTAGAGTGCAAGTAACTTATTTTATTGTGTGGTTGACTCGAGATTTATTGTAGAGAACATGCAATATCGAATAAATGTTACTATTAGTATTATGCTTTACATATATATAAGGTGCAGATAAGATTAGTCTTTGTATAAACATGTGGATTAAATGGTTAAAAAAACATAGACTATTTCAATCAGTTGTAGTTCTTTTGTTGATTGTTTAAATGGACAAAATTAGACACGAGATGAACCCAAAATAACTAGCTCATTTCGGATATAATAAAATCTAGATACATGCTTTCATCTACATAGAAGAAAATATGTTCCAATGTGATTCTGTCATTAATTAGTTATCTATTTAAAATATCATTTGTTGGTATCTTTGTAAATAACTGCATTTTGATGGCATATGGACTCCCTTTCAGCATGTTGCACCAGGTTGGATAATCTTCACATAACATAGTCATACACTAAATTATATATATAAGAACTGTTTCAGCAGCAAATTTTTGGGATGAAACTGTAGTGCAAATATATGTTTTAAGTTTGTAAAATAAGTTCTAAAATTGGAGAAAGCATTAAATCCTTTTATTTAGGTTCATCACCATATCTCCATTGACAGTAGACAGCATCAGTAATTGCCTGCTGGTGTAAATACTAAATCCATTTATTTTGTTTTTGTTTTTCAATATTTACTACAATCTTCTTACTTATCTTAAATAGAAAGATGTAGCTGATTTGTGGTGCCCACAAAAACCAGTCAAAGATTGCATCCTCCCCAAGTAATCTCCGCATCTGTTCTGAAAAAAGTAATCCCCACATATAATAAAAGTTTCAAACAAAGAATAATAATTTAAAATGTTATTTGGCAATGTCGTTAGATGCTATCTTTATTGATTGATATCGATGAGAATGAGATCAGTGAATATCAATATCAGGACAAGTTTTGGGGAGACATACATCAGAACAGAGTGGAAGGTTGCCCTGTAGCAAGAGCAAGAGAGGGCCTAGGGAATTGGTTGTTGGAGTGAGAGGGGTGCAGGATTCCCATTTCCACTTGAAGTAGACATTTTGTTAATATGAAGATGGGAGAAGCTATGTTTCATCGGGTTCCAACCTTTTAACTGAGACTAAAAATTAACAAATTCTCATTTGACTTGGTCGGATATCCATGTCAAACACTACTAAATAAATATTGTTTTGTTTTGTCCTACTAATGGTTTAGAACAATTTAGTTTAAAATTAGGCAGTTGATCAATCCAATATAATCATGCAGATATTTAAAACATGTAACTATAAAATGAAGGAGTTTTTTTTATAAAGGAAATTTAAATTGTTTGCTATTTTAGGAATAAACTAATTTTTAAGAAGTTATTATTTGGTGCCAAATTTAGGGATAACTATAGCGTTTTAGAAGATTTATCAAAATGATTCATCCACTTGAAATATATGTTTTACCAACTTATACGATAGTTGCAAAGATGTACTTATACGATAGTTGCAAAGATGTTGTACCTCATGTGGATGGATCAAATTATTAAGTGGAAATATCACTTCCCAAATAAGAAGGGTGTAATTTTTTTAAATGTATTTTTCTTATTAGAATGGATTATTACTATTGAATATTACCAAAAGCATGTATATGTGTTATAGTAACTCCAAAGTCGGTACAACAAAACACCAAAATTATGACTTTTAAGCATCAAAACCTTATTCATTTTTATATAAGGGAAATTAAAGTTGTTTGCTTCTTATTTTCGAAATAAGAAGGGCGTAATTATTATTATTTTTTTTTATAAAGATTGCATCCTCCCAATTGTAATCCCCGCATCTCCGCATCTGTTTTTGAAGAATCCAACACTAACCCACAAGAGGAAGCACACTAATATTTAGGTTTAGTTTATTAATTATTTGATATTTTATTCAATTTAAAAAATTAATAAATAATCAAAATATTATGTTGACATATACCAGCTCTATTATACCGTGAGACTGCTTCGTTTTTTGTAAAAGGGTATTTTAAAACCTAAAAAGTGAACTTAAGGCCTCTAGAAAGCAAAAAATAAAAATAAATAAATAACATGATGGACCATTTAAAATAGAACCAGATAGTTGGTTGCGTTACAATGACATTAACTTTTAGCAAATTTTATAAAATTTAGAGTAAATTACATGAGTGGTCACTATGGTTTTGTAACACGGTATTTTCAATTGTGGCTCAATTCTTTCAAAAGTTTACAAATTTGGTCCCTATGCTGGGCGTAGGCATTTAAATTAGGATCGTGATTCCCTTGTGTATGTTGGGCGTACGCATAGGTATGCCAGGCGTAATGCTGTAGAGGGTAAACCGTAATTTTTAGGGTTTGGACCCTATTTAAAGAACATTATGGACTCTAACCCTTTCCTACCTCCAACCTCCGTCTCTCTTAGCCTCCATTTCGAAACCTTAAGTGTGTGTGTGTGTGTGTTTTGAAGCCTTAGAGTATTATTTTGGTGTTCTTAATAGTGAAGGAAGACCCTTGGAGTTGTGGTGTTTTACTTAAGTCTTTGGATCCAACAATTACTCATCCTTTCACATCTTCTGGAGGTATAAAGCTTCGACATTGATGAATATTTCTTTAGATCTAGCTATATAGTAAGATTTGTTCATTAATGGTCCTACAACCTTGGATCTTGAGAGTTTGAGCAACTCCAGACCTAATGAGGAGAGTTTCCTTTCATTTTAGAGCATGATGATTCATAAAAATGGGATCTTGGTCCTTCACAATCATGTATGATGGATCTATTAAGTGTTTTGGTAATAAATAAGACTTAAAGTTGGACTTTGGACCCCTTGTAGCCATGTAAATGCATAAAGTTTGCAAGTTTATGATTCCAGGTGTTCATTAGTTTTGGATATGAAGTTTGGATGTAAAGTGTTAAGGTATTAAGACCTTAATAGAGTTTTTGAAGTATGTTGAGTACGTTGCGTGTAACCCAGGGTACGATGGGTGTACGAGGTTGCAACCCCGTAAGTCTTTCGAGGTCAAGTTGTTTGTTGGGCGTAACAAGGCGTACACTCTGGAAGCCTTTTGGGCCATTTTAGGCTTTGAGTTGCTATAGAGTTTTGGGCTTTGGTTGGTTGGGCCATGTGTAGAGGGGCAAAATGGCCTTTTGTCCTTGGTAGGATAACTTATGTTTTGGACCATTATTTGTAGGTTAAACCCTGATTATTAATTAGGGTTATGATTAGTGTGAGCAACCGTGTTAGGTGTAACGTCCCAAAAATTTAGACTAAAATTTTTGATTTTTCATTTAATAAAACCATTATCCCATAACATCATTACAATAAACATAGTGGAACAAAGTGTATCAACTACATCATAAAACATCATAGTAATCATAAACTGCAGAACGAAGTGGTATGTTCATTGCAATCATCCCAGGATGTTCCCTTTCGGACTAGAAGTACCTGAAACATAAACTGAAAACCGTAAGCATAAAGCTTAGTGAGTTCCTCAAGATACCACATACATCACAACATAAATAAACAAGTATGGGTTATCAGTAGCCCTGGGGAATATCAATAGTCCCAATGGGCTAACAATATGCCCTCTGGGTTCTCAGCAACCCTGGAGACTATCAACAGTTTCAGTCACATATAAACAACATAACATAATAATAACAACTAAACCCAATTGGTCATCACATATATAGCTATTCTACCACACGGGTGAGAATAAGTAAGGAGACTCACCTATTGCTACTAAATCACTCAAATGAAACTCGTCTGTTGGTCGAGAAGATCCCTGCGATATCATTAGCAAAATATTGCCCAGTTAATAATTGGATCTTGACCCAAGACCAAGAGTCCAAGCTGCCTAGCCCTAAACCAGGGTAAAAGACCATTTTACCCTTGGTCTTACATGGCCCAAAACCAAAGCCCAATCTACTATTCAAAAGACCTAAATCCTATTTGGCAACCTAAATCCCATTATGGTGTAATCTTCCAAATTGGGCCCAAAACCCAACATGGGCCTAAATCCAAGGAAGTCCAAAAGTACAAGAAATTATAAAATCAGAAGTCTAATGGCCCTACAAAAGGCCAAATCTTAATAGTCTAAAGCATGGCCCAAAAATACAAACCCACATTCTCTTCAGCTCAGACTACCGTACGCTCGACGTACCGAGCTTGTACGCCCTGCATACGAGATCGATACAGACACAGACTTGCAGCCAAATGACTTAATAACTTCATAACTTACTATTCAGTCCACAAGATATCTTCATATTAAGGTCCTAACCCATAAATTAGAAGGCTTTAAAGCTTTTCATGGATAAAAATACTCAAAGTCCAAATCTAGCATCTTAGCTCCATAAATTGAAACATCAACTTTGCATAGATGCATAAAACCCATAAATGTGACATTTTTATGCATTAGGGGCCACTAAAACATCCAGATCTAGAGGCTAAACACCTAGAATAACCTTTACTCACAAGGACCAACCAAAAGGGACCAAAATAAGTCACAAATCAACCCAAACTAGATCTACACAAGGAGTTGTCAACCTAAGCACTTTATACCTGCAATGGCTTGCAAAAGGGGTGATAATTCTGGATCTCTAAGCTTCACTCCAAGCAATGAGTCTTCAATACCCTTCTATCACTTCAAAATGGATAAGAAAACACCAATATTCTTCACAAGAGATCAAGAGCACAAAAATGGTGGCTAAGGGTCGAAGTTAGGGTTTTGGAGTATGGAGGTGGACAATAAAGTGTCAAAGGGTGAGAAAAGTTGTTTAAATATGGAAAAGACCATAAAAATTAGGGGTTTCTTCTGGCTGGAATACGCCCCGCATATTCCCTGTACACTCAGCGTGCTCTATAAGGTACACATGATCCTTCTGCCTAGTACGCCCAACGTACTCCCTAGTACGCCCAACGTACTCCCGCGTACTCCCTGCATACAAGGCTTGGCCTTTAAAACACCAAACTTCTGGAGGCCATAACTTGTTCGGTTTAAGTCCGATTTCGACAACTTTATATCCACAGAAAGGTAAAGAGGAGCTCTACACATCTATCAAACACCCTTGCCTTAAAGCTTTTCGAATTAAAACATAAAATCCATAAATGGCCTGAATACACACTTTACCGATATACCCTTGGACTCCAAAACACAAACTAAACCCCAAGATCATCTAACCTACATTATCCATACTCAAAGGGGGTCTAAGGCTCTTTCCGAAAGGACCTAAACCTTTTGATAACCGATCTTCGGGTCATGACCCCGAATTATAAAATGATTCTAAACATGGCGTTACAACTCTCCCCCAATTAAATTAGATTTCGTCCACGAAATCATCCCTTACTACTTCTCTGTTGCTAGACGATCCTGCCAAACTTCTTGAATTCTGATTAAGATTAAAGAATCATCCGATACCAACGACTGTCTCCCAAACCTATCATCCAAGCTCCATCTTGGCAGAAATTGCTTATACCTCTGTAAGGATGAACCTTAACATTATGACCTCAGCCCAAAACAAGGAAGCCCAGTTGCCATGCCTGAGAACAAAAATACTACCTTACTCTTCCCAACTGGGATACCTCATATCACAACGATAACTAATCAAAGTAGAAACTTCCTGAAAACATTAACCCATCAATTCTAACCTCTGAACATTATTTCCTAGGTCTATTGATCGTTCTTTCATTACACCCACCCCCTAGTCCCTTACTAGGAATACCATTCTCCTATCACTACAAGAAAAAGACCCTTTTACGATGCGTAAACCACGACACTCATTGATTTATGCTATGCAAAAGAGAGTAACATTAAAAAGTTTCATCTCTTCAAAAAAGTAATGGCTTAACCACAAATCCTTAACCAAGGTATTATTGGCTTAAAACCTAATGTTCAAACTTCAGATCCCATGCTAAACGAATGTCTAAAGACATAAAGTTGAAACCTTTGTGACTTTGCATAGCTACAAAGAACCCAACACCAAAATCTTGTTGGGTTTTGAGCATTTTGACACTCCTATGGTGTACATGCAACCCTAAATACCTTGGATCTATGTTTTCTCTATTATACATGCAAATATCAAGTTTCCAAGGTATTGTTCTAACTAGCATATTATAAAGTATAAGTACTATAAAAACTAGTAGAATTACATACCTCTTTGTTGGTGCTTAATTCCATGTAGCTTGAGAGCCTAGTGCCCCAAGTGTGACACCTCAAATGGTTCACACAACATCAAATGCATTTGGAATAACTTAGAGAGAAATTAGAACACTTCAAAAATCGGTTTGCCCTCACTTGTTCCACTAGTGGCCGATTTTGTCTATAATAGGATGCTTATATAGTTGTTACAATTATGGTAAACCCTAATTGTAATGACTTTCCATTTCCTTGGATCCATGGGTTCAAGTACACCATGGAGCATCCTATGGGTTTTGGACCAACTTGATAATCCATGGAGCAATAGCCCACTATGTAAGTATGGATGATTTACACAATCAACCCATATATTTAATTAGTCTTCTTTTGATCACTTAACTAATTCTAGATTAATTCTTGATCAATACTAATTAAATAATCTTATTAATATATTAGAACTTATAATATATTAATAAACCTTAGGTGTTATTTATCTCATTTTAGTCTATCTAAATGCATGATGCCATGCAACCCAAATGGACCATGTCGGGTCGGGTCAAGTATATACCAATTATAGTTATGGACTTAGACATTAATCCAACAAATCTAACTTAAATCACACTCTAAAGTTCCAAAACTCTTGCATGGAAGAGTATCAAGGTCCAAGCTTGCATTTTCATGATTCTAAACACTCCAAAATACATGAATGGATAGCCCAAACCTTTGGATCATTCCAAACTCACAAAATTCAAGTTCTTGGGAACAAAAAGAACATAAAACTACACTTAAGCCAGATCTAATTAGGTAGTCATCAAGATCTAAACTTTATACTTCCAAAAGGTGCTAAGAGTCCATATCCAAAGCCTAGAGGGCAACACCAACACTCCAAAGATCTTCTTTCTCCACCAAGGACACTAAAATGATATCAAAATGTTACTCCAAAGCTTCAAAACACTGACACACACTTAGGGTTTCAAAATGAGGGATATAAGGGACGGAGGCTGGAGATAAGAAACCTTTTGAGGCTATAATGGACTTTAAATAGGGTGCAAACCCTAAAAAATAGGGTTTGTCCTTTGAGTGCAAGCGCTTGGCTTCCATAAACTTACATCTAGCATTCCATTCCTAACGCCTGACGTTTGGGACTAAAATACAAAGTTAATAAACAGAAAGGCCAATCAATGTAAATACTTGGAAATTGGCGTTACACATGAACTGCATGAGCAATATTCGATCTAGTGACAATGAGGTAAACCAATCTCCCTACAATGGTACGATAAAGGTTTGGATAGGATAAGGGGATACCATCAGTTGGAAAATACTTTTTATTACAATCTATAGGCATATCAATTGTCCGATTATCCGTGAGTCGTGTTCGTTCAAGCAACTTTGAAATATACTTCGTTTGTGATAAAATACATATACAAAAGTAACAAGCGAAAGAGATACCATGCTAACTAACAAGTGAAAGACATATAACGGCTAGGGTTTCATATTATTATCAAAGAGAAGTACAAATACAATGAAAGGGAAAAAATAATATATAGAATGACTAATTAGGGTTTTTAGCTAAAAGGCCCAACATAAACCCAATACAAGATAAAGCCTAAAATCTTATTAGGCTAACATATTGGTTCTTATAAAATCGGTTAGTCTCTTCATTTGTTGTTTTTTTAGTTTTGTTGATTTAGAGGTGGTTTTTTATTATGTTAATTTTTCTCGCACAGCATGTTACATCGGTTGTGGGTTTCGGCTGACTAGCCACTCCGACCATTTTTACATAGTTGCAAACTTGGGCTCTTTTGAATTTGAACATAGGCAATATATTATGGTTATTTATATATGATGTGTGTTGAATGCACTTGTTTTATTCCTACTTTTTATTAATAAATTTAGCACACAAAGGCAGTGAACCTGTCTTTTAGTGGTATAGTTGGATAAGTAGGGTGTCGAACTCAGGGAGCGGAAAATTAAACTAATGACTAATTTTAACTAAACAAATAATAAAAGTAAAAGGTTTTTTTTTTAGTTTTTCAAGACTAGAAACTTAAACACACCGCAAAACACTTAATTAACTAAGTAACTAAAGAAAACAACTAATTCACCAAATTTGATAAAGATGTTTCCGTTTTAGGTCCAACCAATTCACTCCTATGGTTATTTTGAATTTATGATAGATTAATTGCTATTGGCTACCAACTAGAGTGGTTAGGTTCATGTTCATTACTCCTAACCCTTAGACAATTAATTAATTCAAGCGGTGATCAAGTGTTTAAACTAATTAATTCCCTAGATTAATGATTTGGATTAAATAAGATTTGTAGTAGTTAATCAAATTGGTGGTTCAATTAACCTCTTGTTTGTTGGTTTCTCAAACAAGCTCACACATTAATCTACCTATTATCCTGTTAATCTTAGTTTCATATTCATTATTCCTAAGCATATGATTAAGTGTTCACATAGGCATATGAGGTTAACAATTAAGAGATGTTCATGCAGCTTAATTATCTTCCAATTAACAGAAAATAATTGTGATTAATGCATAAGGTTCTTTAACAAACTTAACTTAATAAATCACCAATAAACAATCAATCAAAAACTAAGAATTAAACCATATGAGTTACTTGGTATTCCCAAAACAGAAACAAAAACGTATTTAGTTCATAGTTGCAGTAAAAACAAACACAAAAACAGATTTAACTAAGCTAAACATACTTAATTCCTAAAGCTAAGTGGAATGATTAACCTAGTTGCCTTGATTCTTCAAGAGATTGAAGCAGATGAATCTCCAAAAATGCCAGAAAAGTGTTCCAATCGGATAAAGGCTCGGTTTTTATAATTATCTCAAAATAGGGTGTACTCGGCGAGTAGCAGACCCAACTCGCCGAGTAGATCGTAGTTATCCGTCTCGTACCAGGAGTCTTGACTTATCTTCTGGAATATTCTCATGTACTCGCCGAGTAGGCTCGTGTACTCGCCGAGTAGGTAAGCTTTTGTTCCTCATTCTTTATTCTTTGGTCTCTAATTGCTTCCCCTTGTTCCCTCTCACTCCCAAGCATGTCTTTTGGACTGAAAACAAAATTTAAACAATATTAAGTACCTTTTGTCCATATTATACACATAATTAGTTAAAAATAAATAAAAAATGTATGCTAAATGATTAACTAATTTTGCACATATCAAAATACCCCACACTTGACTTTTGCTTGCCCCCAAGCAAAACTGAATTTTATCATGTTAGAACCACATATGACAACTCCAATCTAACCCAGCCATTATGCCAAAACCGCAACGCACACATTTGTGTCTAAAATTGTCCTAAATACCCCCATACTCCAAATACTCACAATCCTCATAAACATTCGCCCACTTTTCCCGAACAATGCTCATATTATGCATCCCTCCGAATCCATCCCCAGAAAACCTCTTAACCTCAAGGTATTTTTGTTTGAGCAACCCAAGCATACATAATCTAGATAATTACAATTCATGATACCACACTAGAGTTATTTCGAATTCTTCATTTCTTGATATTTGATCTTTGATCTCTTTGAATTCACTTTCTTCTTTGATGTTCTTGGTATCTTCAATTTTTTGGAAGTTTGATCTTCTAATTTCATTTTTGACTTTGATGCTCCAAAAATTCTTCAAACTTTTCTTGTAATTTCTCTCTCTTTTCTATTTTTACATGTATCTCACTTCTTTTTTTTCACTCAAATCCCTACATGCTTAAGCAGGGGCGCTCAACTTCAACCCTTATTGGCTAAAGATAACAATTTTCCTGGATACATTTCAAGTACACGATGCTAAACATATTGCATCCCTCGGGCTAAGAAAGGTCGTGTTTTTATCCTATGATTTCACTAGAATAAGGGAGGACACAAATGCATTATAACGTATATAGGCTCAACTAAACATTTGGGTCTTCATGCAATTATCAACACAATTCTAAACATGGAATCCTAATTATCATTTTTTTACCAAAATTTTCTAAATTAAATCCTAAGTAATATTTTTGGTATGCAAAAATTTTCAAAATTAGCACAAATTAAGATTCTAGATTTACTAATATGTGACCAACCCCCTACCCCACACTTATTTTATGCAATGCCCTCATTGCATATCATGCAAATAAAAATGCAAACTATAGAGAGAACTGGAACAAACTCCCCTGGGGTAGTAGTCGATGGGTTGATAACTCTCCTTTTCAGCTCCATCTTCATTTGACTGTAGACATGGGAACAGCTCATCCATGCCTTGGGTGTCATGTATCTCGTGTGGTTGACAGCTCGAAAATACCAAGGGAAAAACTTCTTAGAAATCTCTAGTAACAAGTCTTGACGAAAAGTGGATAAATACTGCAGTGAAAGTGCTCAAAACAGCTCTGGAACTCGAAAATTGTAGGTCTACTCAGCGAGTATAGTCGATTACTCGGCGAGTTGACTGCCAAATTGCAGTTATCGTGTTTTTACCCATGTACTCGCCGAGTATAAATTGTGCACTCGGCGAGTAGGCACTGTATTGCCAAAACTGATCCAACTCGTGTTCCTTTTGACTCAGGTTTTGAAATTGGAAATTTCACTGACCCTTTCTCTAAACCCTTCAGCAGCAACACCCTCCATTACTCTCGACTCTAACGGACTCAATCCTAAGAACAAGACTTCGTACTTTCCTTAAACATCTCTCATTCCTTACTTGACCCTTGACACTTTGTTATGCTTCCTAACCTTCCATCCCTGAAAAATAAGCAACTAAAAGTGAAAGCAATAAAAATCCTAAAACAAACAAAAATCATCCAAGTTTTAACAATTGTTTCAAACAAAACCATAAAAACATAAAACATAAAAATAAAGTCTTCAATCTTCTTCTTCCATATCGGCTCCTCCAGCTCCGCTTCCTCCTTCCTCATTTCTTCTCCCCATTCTTTCTTCCCAACTCATGATGTACGGATAGTCGGGGCCGGGGCGTGGTGCAATGTTCATTTGTTGGAAAAGGTATTCAAAAGATTGATTATTATAATTTACTCATCTTACAATGTCATCCAAATAGCGCCGATACTCCATTTGATTCCATCCATCGTTGTCCTCCTCCACCGGAATAACCGGTGGGCCTTCACGTACCCGGTCGCTACGTTTCCTTACCCGCCTTCCCGGCTCCTCGGGGATTGCCGGCTCATCCGCGTGTGGAATGGAGAAAGAATCACTAAACTTCTTCACTATTCGTGCCCTCCTGTATAATGCAGTGTTGAATGGGGGAGGATGAATGACCGTGAGTGCCCTAGCTTCTTGCAAATCTAGGACCCCAAATGACCTAGCAAGCCTTGTGACAAACATGCCTCCATTAATCTTGGAGTTGATCTTCTCCTAGACCGCCCCTTCAGCAAGAAACTTGGTGATGCGATAAGGGAGATTGCAAAAAGCATCGGGAGTAATAACACTCCACATGTAGAAAACATCAAGGGTTGGAACCTTGTCCCAATCCTTCCGCATGTTAATCGTGCTGGCCACGAAGCGGTGAATAAGACGATGAATCGGCGAGCGAATATGACCTTCCTGAGCGGTAGAAGGAATATACACCCGGTTGGCAATTGTGTTCCACCAGGTAGAGGCCACCACTGCCTCGGGAAGTTCCTTATAGCAGTGCTCCAGAAAAGTTTCAAAGTCCTCATTCAGCATAGTGTTCTGATCATAAATCCCCAGCCTCCAAGAAAATTCAGCAATGTTGCATTGTCGCAGCTCCCCGCCAAGAGAAAAAGTAATTATGTTAGGGTTGTAATATTCACTACCACCTCTGAATGAGATGGTAGCAAAAAATTCCCAACACAATTCAGCATAAACAGGTTCTTGAAGCTGGAATAACCGCAACCAACCATCACATATGATGGTGGTATCCCCCAAGTTGCACTCCTTTACCAAATATGGTGTAAGCTCCTCCTCCAAACCCACTTTTCCCAACCAATCCCAGTCAACAGCGTTGGGCAAATGTATCTCCTTCTGTTTCAGCGCCTCTAATTTGTTTAAGGCTCAAGCTTGGGATGATTTGGACGTGATTTGTCGAAATGAGAGCCACGGGATATCACTTTGGCTCCCCCTTCTTGAAGATTGTCCCTTTCTAGACATGATACCTGCATAACAACATCAAGGGAACACAAACAAACAATACCCAGTAATTAAAAACGAAAGAATCAGGTCTGAATAGTACTCTACTCGCCGAGTACACGACCTACTTGGCGAGTAGGATGAACATCGGTAACAGATTGAGCCGATCATGTATGGACTGTCCAAAACTCAAAATTTTTCACCGGGGTTTGTTGTAATGGGTCAAATAACCATAAATCTAAAAGAAATTTCTCCTAACATTACCTAATTCATGGCTAAATTAAAATCCTAGAATTTGAGGAAACCCCCAAATCCGAATTTAAGCAAAATAGGAGCAAATCAATGATAAAGCTTGAACCTTTGATGAGTTTTAAGTGTAAAGATGTTACCTTTTCCTTTGAAAGACGAAGATTAAGTGGAAAAATCGAAGAAATCGCAGAGAGGGCTCGAGTTTTGCTGTGCACGACGAGTATAGGGGTTAAATGGGTGAAAACCCTTATTTTACAGATTATATATCATCTGTGTAAGTTGGCTACTCGCCGAGTAGAAAAGTCCTACTCGCCGAGTAGAACTGCCATTATGCGTTTTATTGGGTTACTCGGGCAGGTACTTGCCGAGTATTCGTGCCTACTCGGCGAGTAATCCTTGAAGTTTGAAAAAATATTTGAATGTTTTTGAAAAATTAATGTATTTTCTCATTTTAACCATCCACCCCACACTCTATGAATTGCTTGCCCTCAAGCAATTATATTCTTAGAAGAAGATGAATGAAAAAGATAAAATAAAATAAAACGAAAGAAAAGGAAAGAAAATGCAAACTTGAGACTTGGGTTGCCACCCGAGAAGCGCTTCTTTTTAAGGAGTCATTAGCCGGACTCCTCCCCTTCTACGTGGTTGCAATCCCTTCCAGCAACAGCAACTCTTCCATTCCTTCATTCATGGGGACTCCTTCATACTTTTTAACCCGATGTCCATTGACCTTGAAAGGTGTTCCATCTCTTGACAATAGCTCTATAGCACCATGTGGAAACACCGTTTTGACCAGAAAAGGACCATCCCATCTTGACTTGAATTTTCCCGAGAATAACTTTAGTTGTGAATTAAAGAGCAACACTTTTTGGCCTTCATGAAATTCTTTATTTTCTTTTATCCTCTTGTCATGCCACATCTTGGTCTTCTCTTTATAGATCAACGAACTAGAGTATGCATCATTTCTATGCTCCTCAAGAGCTTTCATTTGCCTTAACCGGTTGCTCTTGAGTTCCTCCATGTTGAAGTTGCACATCTTTAAATCCCAAAATGATTTATGCTCTATCTCCACCAGCAAATGACATTGATTTCCATAAACAAGCCTATAGCGTATAGTACCAATAGAGGTTTTGAAAGCTGTACGGAAGGCCCAAAGTGCATCGTCTAGCTTATCCGACCATTCTTTGCGGTTGCTCCCCACCGATTTCTCCAAAATTCGCTTTAAAGCTCGATTCGTCACTTTGGTTTGTCCACTAGTTTGTAGATGGTAGGATGTAGAAAATTTATGGGTTACCCCATATTTCTTTAACACCTTCTCTAGTTGATCATTGGCAAAATGTGTGCCTCGATCACTTATAAGAGCTTTCGGGACTCCAAATCGTGAAAATAGCTTCTTTAAAAACCGCACCACTACCCGGCCATCATTTGTTGGTAACGCTTGTGCCTCCGCCCATTTGGATACATAATCCACCGCCACCAATATGTATTTATTGCTTTTAGACATGGGAAATGGTCCCATGAAGTCGATACCCCACACGTCAAAGACCTCGCACACTTGGATACTATGTTGTGGCATTTCATTTCGAGATGAAATGTTTCCCACTCTCTGACAAGCATCACACTCCTTGACAAATTTGGCTGCATCTTTAAAAATTGTAGGCCAATAGAACCCAATGTCAAAGATCTTCTTTGCAGTGTAATGTGCTCCATGATGTCCTCCCGTGGGCCCGTTATGACAATGCTCTAATATTTTCCGGCTTTCATTCCCGAACACGCATCTTCGTATAATCCCATCCGCGTAGCTTCGGAAAAGATATGGTTCATCCCAAAAGTAATATTTTATCTCGGAAAAGAATTTCTTCTTTTATTGGCTTGTGAGATCTTTTGGGATGTAATTGCTAGCTAAGTAGTTAGCTATATTTGCAAACCATGGTTCTTCCCCCACGGTCACCATAATATAGTCGTCCGGAAAATCATCGCCAACTCTATCTTCGTGCAATTGCGGGTTTTCAAGCCTTGACAAGTGGTCAGCTACTACATTCTCCATTCCCTTCTTGTCTCATATCTCTATGTCAAACTCTTGAAGAAGTAGCACCCATCGTATCAGTCTTGGCTTGGCATCCTGTTTGGCAAATAAATACTTGATAGCAGAGTGGTCAGTAAAAACGGCTGTTTTAGATAAAACTAAATAAGGACAGAACTTGTCAAAAGCATACACCACGGCTAATAATTCTTTTTCCGTGGTGGTGTAATTTTCCTGGGCTGGATTTAGAGTCTTGCTAGCATAATATATGGGTCGAAAGTGCTTATCAATCCTTTGACCAAGGACAGCTCCTAATGCAAAGTCACTAGCATCACACATAATCTCAAAGGTAGACTCCAATTTGGTGCAATAATGATCGGGGTATTAGTTAATTTTTCCTTTAAAATTCAAATGCCTCTAAATACTCTTTAGTAAAATTAAATGGTGCGTCTTTTAATAGTAATTGTGTCAGAGGTCTAGTTATTTTGGAAAAATCTTTTATGAAACGCCGGTAAAAACCCACGTGTCCTAGAAAACTTCTAACGCCCTTCACATTAGTTGGTGGGGGTAGTTTGGCAATAGTGTCAATTTTTGCCCGATCCACTTCAATTCCCATTTTGGAAACCTTGTGGCCTAACACTATACCCTCCTTAACCATAAAGTAACATTTCTCCCAATTGAGGACCAAATCGGTTTTTTCACATCTAGCAAGCATTAAGTCAAGATTTGTGAGACAATCATGGAAAGAAGATCCAAAGACAGAGAAGTCGTCCATAAAAACTTCCATGAATTTTTCCACCATATCGTGGAATATGGCCGTCATACACCTTTGAAAAGTCGCGGGTGCATTGCATAGCCCAAAGGGCATGCGCCTATAAGCAAAAGTCCCACTCGGGCAAGTAAATATGGTCTTTTCTTGGTCCATTGGGTCTATGGGTATTTGGAAATAACCCGAGAATCCGTCTAAAAAGCAATAGTAACTATGGCCCGATAGTCTTTCTAACATTTGATCAATAAAAGGTAAGGGAAAATGGTCTTTACGAGTGGCATCGTTTAGCTTTCGATAATCGATGCACACTCTCCAAACGGTTACTGTTTGTATCGAAATTAGCTCGTTCTTTTAGTTGGTTATGACCGTCATCCCTCCTTTCTTGGGCACCACTTGGACCGGACTCACCCACAAACTGTCGGAAATGGAATAGATAATTCCCGCATCTAAGAGTTTAACCACTTCCTTTTTGACTAATTCTTGCATATTCGGGTTTAACCTTCTTTGGTGTTGTACAACCGGCTTTGCTCCTTCTTCCAGATTGATCTTGTGGGAGCAATAATATGGGCTTATTCCCTTGATGTCGGTGATGCTCCATGCTATGGCCCGCTTTCGCTTCTTCAACACTTGCACTAGTTCTTCTTTTTCAGATTTGGACAGGTCAGAGGCTATGATTACTGGCTTTTGATTGCCCTCTTCAAGGAAAGCATACTCCAAATGTTCTGGTAAAGTTTTGAGCTCAGATTTTTGATTCTGATTGTTGGACTCGCCGAGTGCAGGTAGGGTACTCGGCGAGCTTGTGGCTGCATTCACGAATTCTGCCTTTTCTGAGGAGGAACTCGGCGAATATATCAGCTCTACTCGGCGAGTAGAGCTGTCAGTTTGCTTTACCAATTCTTCAAACTCAGCTTCTTCCAGCAGCCTTTCAAGCTCCATTAAGTCTTTTTCTGGATCAAATTCTTCATCATCTGTTGTGAACTTGCTGGAGTCTTCACTTATGCATTCCTCCAATAATTCATCAAGCATATCTATTGAGAATGTTGTGTCGTCACTGTTCCTTGCATACTTCATAGCTTGATCTACCCCAAAAGTGACTGAATCTTCTCCTACCTGCAAGGTGAGCTTCGAGTCCCTCATATCTACTATAGTACTTGCCATGTTGAGAAAGGGTCTTCCAAGGATGATTGGAACTTGTGGATCCGCCTCCATGTCTAGAATGATGAAATCCGCAGGAAAGACGAATTTGTCCACCTTGACTAGTAAGTCTTCGCATATGCCTCTTGGGAAAGTAACCGTCTTGTTTGCCACGTGAATTGCAATGCGAATTAGCCTTGGTTCCGGGAGATCCAGCTTCTTGAAGAATGAATATGGCATTAGATTCACACTTGCTCCCGAATCGGATAAGGCATGAATGGTAGCCAAGTTGCCAAATTGGCAAGGTAAAGTCAAACTACCCGGGTCACCCTTCTTCTTTGGTAGCTTATTTAGCATAGCAGCTGAGCAGTTTTCATTGAGGACTACCTTCTTCACTTCTTCCATCTTCCTTCTATTAGTGAGAAGTTCCTTAAGGAACTTTGCATATTTGGGCATTTTCATGACGGTACTCGTCGAGTCCATGCATGGTACTCGGCGAGTAGGGTTGTCAGATTGTATATTTTGCTTTTTTGCTTGATTTTCTGCCTCCTCCTTCTGTGATTCCTTGGATGCTTCAGTCTGAATAGGTGCCAGGGGAGTGATTATTTTCCCACTTCTTGTTGTGACTATGTTTATGTGCGCACCTCGTGGATTATTTTCAGTTTTGCTAGGAAGTGCCCGGTGACCTTTGGTTGATTTGTTGAGCAAGTTGCCCAAGCTGCGTTTCTATATTGTGGATAGATGCTTGCTGGTTCCTTAGCATAGTCCTTGTTTCTTGAATGGCGGCGTCATGATCACTATGTCTTTTTTCTGAAGCAGCTACAAATTTGGTGAGCATTTCTTCCAAGCTTGGCTTTCTCTCTTGTACCGACTCCTCCTTTTGGTAGAAACATCTCCCTTTTTGTTTAAACTTTTCCTCCTTGGCCTTCTTGTACTCTTCATAAGGGAGCCATTCTCTGTTTTGTTTGCGCCAGTCTTCATCATATCGGTCTCCACTTAAGTAACAAAATTGCACCTTCTTGTTGCCATTTTCATCTAAATCACAGTCTCTTGTGAGGTGAGGCCCATTGCAGTTTTTGCAACCCACCCGAATAGCATGGATCGTTTGATACATTCTATCCATCCTCCTATCCATGGTCTTTAGCATAGCCATGACCGCGGATAAGTCTTCAGTAGATGCATATGCGACTCCCCTATTAACATCATGTCTAGGGTTGTGGTATTCTCTAGAGTGTTTAGAGAATTATTCAATCAATTCTTTGATCACTGGGGGCCGCTTCTTTGTAAGCGGGCCTTGCGAGTCTAGTAGCTGCCTGGTTGTGACATTGACTCCATCATAGAAGATGGAGACTTCTTGCTGACTGTTTAGGTCATGGTGTGGGCAGTTTCTTAATAAGCTCTTGTACCTCTCCCAAGCTTCATATAGTGACTCTCCAGCTTGTTGTTCAAAGTTAGCAATGGCCTTCTTCAACTTGGCTATCTTGGAAGGTGGGCAAAAGTGATCAATAAATTCTTCCTTCATCTTGGCCCATGTTGTGACTGATCCAAGGGGAAGTGATTTGAGCCAGTCTTTTGCAGCGCCTTTGAATGTCACTGGAAGCATGCGAAGTAGCTGAGTTTCACGAGGCACATTTGGAACATTGAAGTAATCAGCTACATCATTGACTTCATCCAAATGCTTGTAGGCGTCTTCGTGGTCTTTTCCATAGAAAGGTATTTCTTTAAGTAAAGCTAGGATATGACCCTTGAGCTCGAAAGTAGCAGTCGCGGGAATTGCGGGTTGCACAAGTCCCGTGCCAGTGTCGTCGCGCATCCTCTTCTTCCATTCCCCCATGGGGATTTCATCAATGTTAGCCATAGTGATAGCTAATTCTTCCTCGAAATCAGATTCGTGCTCGTATGGAGGCTCCTCTTCTTCGTCGGTCTCGTACTCGATATCTTCCTTAACCGGTTTGTCGATTACTAAAGAGGCGCTCGATGCTCCTGATTTGCTGCTCTTTTTCTTCCCAAAAACAGTCTTCAAGTTAGACAAAGGTGACTTCTTTGGTGTACTCGAATCAGTGAGTCGGGTGGTGACTCAGCGAGTTGGGCAGGACATGACTTGGAACTAGTTGGACTCGGCGAGTCATGGACTGACTCGGCGAATCGGGTCGCGAATAAGAAAGACCCTGAGCTTATGAACTCGGCGAGTCTTTAGGAAGACTCGGCGAGTAGGGTTGACCTGGAAGGTTGACTTTGACCAGAGTTGACTTAGTTGACTGTCAGACTAAGTGTTATATGTATATTGATAGCTCGGAGAGCTAGAGGAGCAGCGGTTCAGGGGATTGTCGAGTAGCAGCCAGAGGTTTATCAGCAGGGCTCAGCAGTTCAGGTGAGTTTCCTTCCAGTAGGAACGGGTCTAAGGCCACAATGCCGGCCCGTTTAGCTAGCAGTAGTTTCGGATGTTGATCTGATACAGTAGTTAGTATGTTTGATGCCTTCGTGGCTCAAACAAGATTTATGTGTTATGTGTTCCGGGCTACGGCCCGATGTAGTATGCAATATATGTGAGTTTATGCCAGTTGATATGTTATGATATGTTGTGTTCAGTTAGCTTCGGACTTCGGTCCGATGGAGGGGACAAGGTCCCAGACAGTTAGCTTCGGACTTCGGTCCGATGGAGGGGACAAGGTCCCAGACAGTTAGCTTCGGACTTCGGTCCGATGGAGGGCACAAGGTCCCAGACAGTCAGCTTCGGACTTCGGTCCGATGGAGGGGGCAAGGCTCCAGTCAGTTAGCTTCGGACTTCGGTCCGATGTCAGCTTCGGACTTCGGTCCGATAGAGGGGGCAAGGCCCCAGTCAGTTAGCTTCGGACTTCGGTCCGATGTCAGCTTTAGACTTCGGTTCGATGTAGGGGGCAAGGCCCCGTTAGTCCGGACTTCGGTCCGATGCAGTGGGCAAGGCCCAATATGTGCTTTATATGTTTTTGTGCGATATGTGGTAGATTGGGGGAGCTCACTAAGCTTCGTGCTTACGGTTTTCAGTTTAGGTTTCAGGTACTCGGTTTTCAAAAGAGGAGCTCGGGAAGATTGCAGAGCACACACCATAGTCAGTTAGCCTGGGAATGTTTGACTCTGATAATGCTATTATGTTTTGAATTTAATACTCAAAAGTTATGTTTGACTTATGATACGTTGTTTATAAATCCAATTTTAGTAATGTTTTAAAAGAAATTTTTAGTCGTGATTTTTGGGTCGTTTCAAGTTGGTATCAGAGCCTTGGTTTGAGGGATTCGGGCGCACTCCTGAGTGTGTCTGAACTCAAACTAAGGAAGTGGTATATAGTTTTCAAAAGAAAAATCGTAGTTACAAAAGAATTTTGAGAAAAGAAAACCATTTTTAGAAAAAGCAAAAAGAGTTTTGAAAAGAGAAAAGGGTGTGGTGCATGCAATCAGCCGAGCTCAAGTAAGTACTCCCAATTTACCCATACAAGTTATATTATGATTATCAGTTTCAGTTTCGGTTCCAGCTTCAGTAGAACAGCATGCTAGAATAGGACTAAGGATCTAGGATGATGCCTTATGTGCCTGCTTTATGTGTTCAGCTTTATGAGAATTACATGCTAGTATTGAGTAGACAGCAGTAGGATAGCCTGTTTAGGTTATGCCTGGTAGCACGAGCTTAGCATTGTATGCTAGTGTAGTTTCTCGTTATGAGAATAGTTTTGCCTGAGTATGTTTCCTTTATCCGAATGCTGCTTGCTTTGTGCTTTGTGGGACTCTGAGTGGTGGGAGTTAGCCATTAGGTGAATACGTCACATCACATGTGAGTAGGGTTGAATAATCTCAAAGTGTTGGATTTGGCCCTACTGCGCAGCTCTCGTTTGAGTCCAACCGTGGTAGGGACGAGACTTTTACTCGAAGGATTATCCGAGCCTCATTACATGTGATGGTATTCAGGTGGTGGCTAATTTGCATTACAATGAGGCCTTCAGCAGCTGAGGACTGGTTTGAGTAGAGTCAGAAGTTCCCTAGGGCAAGCCTGGGATGAGAGCAGCAGAGATTAGTAGTAGAGGAAAGGGGATTTGGTGGAGTTGAGGTAACTCTTGAGGAAAGTACGGATAGATGTGGAAGGTAGTAGGGGCCCATACTACTGAAAGCAGAGGATCCGTACTCGATTCAAGAGGGGCCGAGGCAAAACCAAGGAACTAGTAGAGTATGTGAGAGATCCCTCAGCAGTAGTATGAAAATTGATCAGGATTTTGTTATATTTTCAGCATGGTGACGTTGCGCGAGATACCAGTTAGCAGTTCAGGTGTCGAGGAGGGGTCTGGCTCGGGCTTCAGAGCCGGGCAGCTTGATGATCAGATGAGGGATTTCATTTCCGCAGAGATTATGCGCAACATCATTGATTAGACTCCAGTGATTTTCGGTTCAGTTAGAGAGGCCATTGTGGAGCTCATGGACAATCATCTTGAGGCCTTTAAGGCCGGGATAGTTTCAGGGCAGTTTGGGGCTCGTCTAGGCCCCGAATCTTATGGAGTTCAGGGATCCATCAGGGAGGGAGATCCCATTTCTAGTTTCTGCCATCAGGGGACAGGAGTGAACCGGGCATCCTGTCTTCAAGAGAGACCTTTGGATGATTGGATAGTTGAGGAAGTTTCGCGAGCCATTCGCGAGGATCTGCCCGACATGGTCGTGAGGATCACTGATAGATTGATCGAGAGGCTCCAGGATCAGACAGCTGTTGCCCAGTCGGCGGGCAGGGAATCGGAAAGGAAGAGGAAAGCGGATGAGACTCATGTAGCCTCAGGTTCGGGAAAGAGGCCCAAGGGTTCGGATTTGAGGGCGAGGAACTATCAGAGCCGCAGTCGATGTGGGAAGTGCGGAAGGACGCACATGGGTGTGTGTAGGCGTAGAAGTGGTGTCGATGCTGGGTGTTTCAAGTGCGGCCAGATTGGTCATTTTAGCAGAGACTGTGTTGTTACCATCGCCCAGGGACTTGATCCGATGTGTTTCCATTGCAGTTAGAGGGGCCACAAGAAGGCCCACTGTCCGAGTTTGTATCCAGCAGGGCAGGTGCCAGCTCCTGCCCTTGGGACTTCAAGTACCGCCAGCAGTTGTCGAGGCTGGGCAAGGGTGCCTACGGCTCAAAGCCGAGTTTTCCGGTAGATTTCAGCAGGGATTCGAGCAGCACTGAATAATGAAGGTACGTAACTTTTGTTTTTCTGTCAGCTTATGTCATGATTATATTGTTATGGTTCTGCATCAATTTGTGGTATAAGTGTTGTATTTTAGTGTGGCTTGCTTGTGATTATGTTATATGCCATTTGCATACCTCGGATAATTGGTTGGTAGTTAGGGGATGTGCTCTTATGGAGAAGGTTTCGGAGGATGCAGTAACTGTAGCATGGTTGAGAGAGATTTGGTTCGTTTCGCTAGTTCGGAGTGGTTAGTGATTGGGATGGATTGGTTAAATTCCTACCTGGCGGGCTTGGGTTCCCCAGTAGATGTTCCGGAGTGGTAGTGAAGATCAGGATCTCTTTTGAGTGTGAAGCAGCATGGGGTAAGCAGGATCGAAGTGGGGGAGAACCCTCCGGGGATACATGGATAAGAGTCTCGTAGACTCAGAATGAGTGCGCGGCCTCTGAGAAGAAATGGTAGTAGCACAGTGATGGATGGATTGAGAAGTTCAGAATTGGGAGTTCGAGAACTTTTCCCAGCAGTTAGTTCATGTAATCGAGATGGTTAGAAGCTGGTTGGGAATCCAGGATTGGAGGACCACCTGTCGGACGCATGAGAGTCGGAATGAAGATCCTGAGAACGGGTAACAAGAGATGTTTTCGTATTAGTAGCCAGTGTCTGAGGCAGCATGCAGGTTGCGTAGATTCAGGAGTTGGGAGGTTGGAAACTTCCCAACAATAGCTTCTTGTATCCGGATTAGTAGACGGTTGGTTTGGGAACCAAGCCGAAGAATTCCTCGACGAAGCGCTAAGAATATCAAGGATATAAGATGTTAAGGTTGATACAGTATTCGAAGACTAAGGGCTGTTTTTTTAGAAATCGGGATGAGGAATCACTAGCAGGACTAGGGATAGTCAGGATGTTCTCGAGATAGTAGTAGTGTTGTAAGTCTGCGGGGGTAGCCGTAGCATTCACTAGCAGTCAGATAGCAGTAGTAGTGTTGTAAGTCTGCGGGGGTAGCCGTAGCATTCACTAGCAGTCAGATAGCAGTAGTAGTGTTGTAAGTCTGCGGGGGTAGCCGTAGCATTCACTAGCAGTCAGATGGCAATAGTAGTGTTGTAAGTCTGCGGGGGTAGCCGTAGCATTCACTAGCAGTCAGATAGTAGTAGTGGTGTTGTAAGTCTGCGGGGGTAGCCGTAGCATCCACTAGCAGCCAGATAGTATTAGAGAGTTGTAAGTCCGCGAGCGTAGTCGCAGCCTTTTATCAGATTGGTAGGTAGCATGAGTGTGTGTTAGACGCGGGAAAGCAGTTGTACCCACCAGTTCGGGTGCAGCAGTGAGGATATGGGAATCCACGGGTTAGATTTCGGATTTCCCAAATGGATCAGTTATGGCTAAGTCAGCAATTTGGGCTATAGATCGTCACATCAGTTATGAGATCAGAGTAGCAGTGGACCGTTGGGGTTCGGGTATGTTGCGGGCTACCGTCAGTCTGGGAGCCATCATGTTGTTAGTCGTGGAATTGATGATGTCAGGATGTGACGTATGGACCCGATCGGTTGGATCGGAAGGTTGCTAAAGCCACAATGACAAGATAACTAGTGGAAACTAGTCCTAGAGGAAGATTTCGTTCAGAAGTCGTGGAAGCGACTAAGTGAGGAGTCCCTTGACTCCACAGTTGGGTTGGAGCTCAGTGTTTCAGCCAGTTCAGTGTTTCAGGCAGCTCAGTGTTTCAGCCAGTTCAGTGTGTCAGGCAACTCAGTGTTTCAGGCAGCTCTGTGTTTCAGCCAGTTCAGTGTTTCAGGCAACTCAGTGTTTCAACCAGTTCAGTGTTTCAGGCAGCTCAGTGTTTCAGCCAGTTCAGTGTGTCAGGCAGCTCAGTGTTTCAGGCAGCTCAATGTTTCAGTCAGTTCAGTGTTTCAGGCAACTCAGTGTTTCAGCCAGTTCCGTGTTTCAGGCCGTTCAGCGTTTCAGTCGGTACAGCGTTTCAGGCAGTTTAGTGTTTCAGGCATGTTTAGTATTGTATGTAGTTCAGTGTTTGGAAGGTTTCAGGGTTTTGGGTCAGTATTGTATTTGCGTTGGAATGCAAGTGCTGACGATATAGTTGGTTGATTTGGAAATGGCAAGTCCCTCTCAGCAGGATCAGTTGAGCCTTTTGCCGAGTATAAGTGATCTGTAAGGATAGCTAGGCAGATAGCTTTTCATTCAGGAGGGAAGGCTCGAGTTAGTAGGAGATGAGTAATCAGGTGGGATAAAAGCAAGCTGGTTCCAGCAGCATCGTTTCAGTATGAGCGGCAGAATGGATAGAAAAGTTATAGATAGTCGAAGTATCTTCAGGAGTCGCTGGAAGAGACTAGGAGTTTGCGATGAAGTGTAGTGACCGGTGGGAGTCCGGTAACTCAGATATCGGGAGATTGGTTAGACCAGAGTAGTCTCAGTGCATCCGGTAGGCGGATGGGAGGCAGCAGGATTTTCAGTCGGAAGAAGTAACGTTGAGGAAATTATGGAAAAGAGAAGGATTCAGTATGTTCCAACGGTAATGATCGGCATGGTGAGTGGCTGGAGTGACGGACAAAAGGGTGTTAGATTTTCCAGACAGAGAATTGGAGGCAATTCGCAGGCAGTTGATCATAGCAAACTTCGAGGACGAAGTTTAGTTTAAGTGGGGGAGAGTTGTAACACCCCAAAGTTTGGAAAGCCAAGAAAAGAAAGAAAACCTCAAGTTTAGGGAGACTCGGCGAGTCCATGGAGGGACTCGGCGAGTCCGAGCGGGATCCGGGTTGTGGTGGAAGCGACCGACTCGGTGAGTCGGCCAAGGAGACTCGACGAGTTGGGTCTGATCGAGGAAAACCCTAAATTCGGGACTTGGAGCCTATTTAAGCGTCTCATTCTCTTTCCTAGGGTTCCTTTACTGCCTCTCTACCCCAGAACACCAAACCCTAGCCGCCATATCCGTTTTTGAGCTAGATCTTGCCTTGAAGACTGCACTAAAGCTTGGAGGAGGAAGAAAGACCTTGGAGGTGCAAGAAGGGACTGTAGATCTGGGATTGTGGAGTCATTTCAGACCAATTGGAGGTAATAAGCTGTTGCTTGGACTCCCTTTGCATCTAGATCTATTCTTATGTGTGAGTTTTGGTCATTGTTGGTATGATATGTAACCAATTCGAGTTGGAGGTTTAGATCTGAGGTTGCTACCTCAGATCCATGTTGGTTTTGGTCTTGAATCCCCTAAAGTATCAGCCCTTGGTATATTGAAGAAGCATGTTTGCCATAAACCCTAGTTTAGTGTGTTTTGAGCATAGATCTCTCAATCTACACGTAAAGTTTGCCACTTTACGTGGGGAATAGGCCCTAGAAGTATGGATCTATGAGTTGGAAGTTCTGTTTGGCTCGAAAAGCCACTGCATGGATTGAGGACTGGATAGACTCGGCGAGTCCTTTGAGTGGACTCGGCGAGTAGCTTGAAGATGAGGAGGAACTCGACGAGTAGGATGAACAGCTCGTCGAGTCGGTTGAAGTTAGGCATGGACTCGGCGAGTTGGACGAGCAACTCGACGAGTTGGTTGAAGATTGTCTTGGACTCGGCGAGTCTGTTCTTGGACTCGGCGAGTCAGATCGCGAAACCCTAAACCCTTTGAGTTGAGACTCGAATCAGTGAGTCGGGTGGTGACCCAGCGAGTTGGGCAGGACAGGACTTGGAACTAGTTGGACTCGGCGAGTCATGGACTGACTCGGCGAGTCGGGTCACGAATAAGAAAGACCCTGAGCTTATGAACTCGGCGAGTCTTTAGGAAGACTCGGCGAGTCTTTAGGAAGACTCGGCGAGTAGGGTTGACCTGGAAGGTTGACTTTGACCAGAGTTGACTTAGTTGACTGTCAGACTAAGTGTTATATGTATATTGATAGCTCGGAGAGCTAGAGGAGCAGCGGTTCAGGGGATTGTCGAGTAGCAACCAGAGGTTTATCAGCAGGGCTCAGCAGTTCAGGTGAGTTTCCTTCCAGTAGGAACGGGTCTAAGGCCACAATGCCGGCCCGTTTAGCTAGCAGTAGTTTCGGATGTTGATCTGATACAGTAGTTAGTATGTTTGATGCCTTCGTGGCTCAAACAGGATTTACGTGTTATGTGTTCCGGGCTACGGTCCGATGTAGTATGCAGTATATGTGAGTTTATGCCAGCTGATATGTTATGATATGCTGTGTTCAGTTAGCTTCGGATTTCGGTCCGATGGAGGGGACAAGGTCCCAGACAGTTAGCTTCGGACTTCGGTCCGATGGAGGGGACAAGGTCCCAGACAGTTAGCTTCGGACTTCGGTCCGATGGAGGGGACAAGGTGCCAGACAGTTAGCTTCGGACTTCGGTCCGATGGAGGGGGCAAGGCTCCAGTCAGTTAGCTTCGGACTTCGGTCCGATGTCAGCTTCGGACTTCGGTCCGATGGAGGGGGCAAGGCCCCAGTCAGTTAGCTTCGGACTTCGGTCCGATGTCAGCTTCGGACATCGGTTCGATGTAGGGGGCAAGGCCCCGTTAGTCCGGACTTCGGTCCGATGCAGTGGGCAAGGCCCAATATGTTCTTTATATGTTTTTGTGCGATATGTGGTAGATTGGGGGAGCTCACTAAGCTTCGTGCTTACGGTTTTCAGTTTTGGTTTCAGGTACTCGGTTTTCAAAAGAGGAGCTCGGGAAGATTGCAGAGCACACACCATAGTCAGTTAGCCTGGGAGTGTTTGACTCTGATAATGCTATTATGTTTTGAATTTAATACTCAAAAGTTATGTTTGACTTATGATACGTTGTTTATAAATCCATTTTTAGTAATGTTTTAAAAGAAATTTTTAGTCGTGATTTTTGGGTCGTTTCAAGCAGACCCAACTCACCGAGTAGATCGTAGCTATCCGTCTCGTACCAGGAGTCTTAACTTATCTTCTGGAATATTCTCATGTACTCGCCGAGTAGGCTCGTGTACTCGCTGAGTAGGTAAGCTTTTGTTCCTCATTCTTTATTCTTTGGTCTCTAATTGCTTCCCCTTGTTCCCTTTCACTCCCAAGCATGTTTTTTGGACTGAAAACAAAATTTAAACAATATGAAGTACCTTTTGTCCATATTATACACATAATTAGTTAAAAATAAATAAAAATGTATGCTAAATGATTAACTAATTTTGCACATATCAATATCTTAATGGGGGTTGGAGTTGAATTGGAGTTTGATCTAGTGTAAACAAAAATGTTAAAATTGTGATGGCCTTTTATATTGCATTTGAATAGTATGTATGTATGTCACTGTATTCGTGTCTCCTTCCTATTTTAATCAACCTGATACAGTCGCATCATATGGTGTAATTTTAATTAATTATCCCGAGGTTATTGATGACAAGACTTGGTGTTGGGTTTATGTCTATAGAATCATGTTTCTCTCTTCCTCCATATTCCTCTTTTATTATTACTTGAAATTGGCATTTTGTGTATGCATATTAGGCCTACCAAACACATACTTAGTTTTATAGTTATACTCTAATTCGAGACCTAGCATACTATTCTATTAATTAAATTTAGAATTGAATTATGTAGGTTCTTTCCTTAAGATGGAAATGGATGCCAACAAATCTGTAACTTTCTACCTTTCAAAAGTTTATAACATGGTATATGTTATAATTATTTAAATTACATCAAATATAAAATTTAATTCATATGAATAATTTGTAACTTATGTTCCATAAAACTGTTTTTACCATTTAAAATAAAAGCCAATTTTCATGTGTACATATCCATTATTATTTATTATCATATTCAGTTTTATGTTTAGATGGTTTTTAATGTTCTTTCTTTGAATAACACTTTTATTTAAAATAATAATTATTTATCAATTTCTTTTAGTTAATATACAAAACTTATATCTTATAATTTAATAAAATTTTATCTTATACATTAAAAAAGTAAAGTTATATTGTTATTTCTTTAATTTCTATTTCTAAATAAAACTTATATCTTAAAATTTAATTATTTTACCTGTGATTTCAGGGGTTGGTTATAACTAGGGATAAGATTTAGAACCGGAAAACCGGACTGAAACTAGAATCGGACTGGAACCGGAACTGTTAGATCCGGTTCCGGTTCCGGGTTTAAAAATTAGCTTTATCCGGGTTCCGGGTAATCCGGGTTTGGGTCCATCGGGTCTGGGTAAACCGGGTCTAAAAATCGAAACCGGTTTTTGGAACCGGAACCACTTTTAGGGCCGGAACCGGTTTTTTGTGAAACGTTTAAAAGATGGATATCTCATTCGTTTCAACTCCGATTGACATACGGTTTTTTCCAACATGTAGTTTAGAGTTTGTACATGATTTTAGACTATAAATTTGCCATATTTAGTTTTATATTCATTGCCTTACAGTCCCCCAAAATTGATATATCAAAGCTAGAAGTTTTAATTTTTTAGTTTTTTTATATTCGGTGAAAGTTTTAAAACATGCATATCTAATTCGTTTGAAGTTGGATTGACGTGTGGTTTTTTCCAACTTGTAGTTTACAGTTTGTACATGATTTTAGACTATAATTTTGTAATTTTTGGTTTAACATTCAATGATTTACAGTCCTCCGAAGTCGGGATATCAAAACCTAAAATTTTCAACTTTTCAGCTATTTGTTTTTGTACTTTGTATTATGTGAAAATGTTAACACATGCATATCACATTCATTTAAAGTCAGATTGACATGCGGTTTTTTCCAGAGTTTATTTTAGAGTTTGTACATGATTTTAGACTATAATTTTGTTAATTTTGGTTTTATATTCAATGAGTTACAATCCCCTAAAGTCGGGATATCAATATGAAAATTTTGAAAGTTCAACCCACTAAGTAGTAAGTAATTACAAAAAAACTTCCGGTTTTTCGGTTCTAAACCCACTTTATCCGGTTCCAACTTACCCACTTTGATGTTTCTGGGTTTTTCGGTTCTAGACCCACTTTACCCGGAACCGAACCGGAACCGGTTCCTATATACCGGTCTGGTTCCCGTTTCTACAAAATCCCGTTAACCGGTTCTGAGTTTTCCAGGTTCGGGTCCGGGTCCATTCGGTCCGGGTTTGGACCCATTTTCAACCCTAGTTGTAACAATGTTGTAAAATAAAGAGGTACAGGTATTTCAACCCGTTTTGTTTTCTCTTTTCTTGTGTATCTCATTCGTTCCATGGACAAACTACCCGAAGGTATAGCCTCTATATAATGAGTCGACTCAACGACTCGGCCGACGTATATAGCTCGCTGCCGAGTGCCGACTAGCTTGGAAGGATTTCGATACAGTCTCTCCAGAACTTCAATCAATCAATCTTCAATACTCATTGGAAAGCTACATCAAATCAAGGTCTAAGTTATCGAATTCTTCTAGTTCGTCCCAATCTGTTACTCCTTCCAAGACAATTTTCCTCAATCTTGTATCGAATTTGAGGGTTGTCGATTCGGTGTGTATAGGCACCGAGAAACCGCTCCGAAATGTGTCGTACGACGTCGTTGAGGATGAGGACGATGATCTGTACCTCACCCATGGAGATTTAGTTAAAGAGGGGCTACCTAGGGTTTGCGGAAGGTTGAAATCGCTTTCTGACTTTTTGATTCAATCTTGTTGGCGTCGATCGTACCTGTTGCCTCTAGTTTCTGCATATTGTAAGTTCGTAATATATGCAAGAATTCTAATTCATGTTCTCTACGATCTGACATTAGGAAGCTCATATACCTTTATATGTTCTTAATTTCACCTGGTGTTTCTTTTCAACCATAGATGATTGATAGTTAATCAACGCACTCAATTTTCATGATGCAGGTCATAATCTTCTTGAATTAGAGGCGAAGAACGCATGGCTATCAGTAGAAAACATGAACCCAATGCCAATGCTAACAACTTTAGCGCTTGAATTTATAAGATTAGATGATGAAGACCTGAACATGTTGAACAAATCCTTCTCAAATCTTCAAATTCTTAACTTGGTAGGTGTAGGAGGAGTACTTAAACTCCCGAAAATCCATCTCCACAACCTGAAAACCTGTCACTGGGCTGTATTAAATGCCCCATCATCTTTAACCCTAATCACACCCACTCTCATCACACTAAGACTCGAATGCATAAAACCCACTTCACTTTACATCGAAGCTCCAATGTTATCTCACCTCCATCTTGCCCTTGATCATGCTGACTCATTTACAATCAAAAAGTTCCTGAATTCAAAAACCCTTTGGCTCGAGTCTTAATACATCCTATCCTTACTCTTAAAATTCCCAATTACAAAAACAGTTGAAAATCTAACAGTTATTTCAAGAAAATGGGAGAGAGGGGCAGTTGGGTTTTCCAAATTTACCCTTGAGAAGGTGTTCATGATTTTCCGGAATGTGAATTCTTTATGTATTAAGTCAGTTGGGTTGAAAACGTTTTGTGCATATTTCTTGTTGGTTGACCCTTTGTTGACTTTTTTGTCGGTGCTTCTGTGTTGGATCAATGTGTGGGGTTGTTTTCTTGGATAACCAATGGGTAGTTTTGCAATAATCAGTTCATGGTTTCTGGAACATATAAAATGATTTATTACTTGTCTTTATGTCATATTTAGATAATTATGTTGTAATTTGTAAATATGATCATATGTTTGATATTTGGTTTTATTTAGGACTTTTATGTCTTTTGGGCAAATGGAAAATTGAGGGTAAGGTGTTGTTTGTTTTTTTTAAATCAAAATGTCTACAGTCTACGGACCACATCTGCAAGCCTCTGTGGCAGAAGAGGTGGACCAAATGTCTGCGGTCTGCAATAAGAAGACTGTTTGTTTTTAACGTCTGCAGGATGTTAAAATAAACTGATTTTTTAAACTTAATTTCATATCATAAACATTAAAAATACATTTTTAACAAAAAAAGAAAGAAAAAAAGAAACTGCACGGTGGCCCATGTTTTTTTTTGGTTTATGTTAAAATGAGGTCTGAAGACCTTTGAAGACAGTGGCCCATGTCTGCGCCAGGAAGAACTCGCGCAGACGTTTTCTGATCTGCGCACTTCCAAAAAACAAACAATCTGCGAGGGCATATGTCTACGCGTTGTCTGCGCGGCGCAGACAAAAGTGGTTGCGCAGATCTTCACACAAAAAACAAACAGCCCCTAAGTCTTTATCCCCACATGGTTCAACTTTTTTGGATGAGACAAGCAGTTGCATATTTTTTGTTCCATTGATATGGTTGTTTTTTTTTTCTTTTTACTTAATCAACTTAATGTTGTTTATTTCTACTTAATTTAGGTAGAATGGCCTAATTTGTTCCATTGAGTTGATGGGGTTCTTTCATTTCTATTTAATTGATAAACATTTTTTTGGGAAATTGTTATTTACTGAAGAGTTAAAGTCACTTTCTATCATTTTTAAGGATAAGTATCATAGTAAAAAGGGTCAAAGATTTATTTTAAAAAGTACAATGTTTTTTTTTTTTTGAGAAGGTATTAATATGGAATTTTTTGAGGGAGATGCCATAGGGTTAAGCGACTTCATAGATGAAGTTGTAAGTTGTAAAACAATGTAAAGTTAGAAATCATTTAAAAAGATCTTAAATCAGTTTTTGATTTGAATTTTTTATTTTCCCATTTAACTATTGGAAGAGAGAAGCATGGATAACTAGAAAAACAATAGATTGATCGTGAGGGTTTGTAAGGCTGGATACCTGCAACATTGCAACATGGGAGAATCATATGAGAAGCATAAACTATGGATATTGATCATTTCATTGCTACTGTTGTGAGTAAAAGTTGGGTAGAAAACGTATACTAGCAACATTAAGCCTTAAGAAGCAATTATATGAGATAATTAGATTATATTCCAAGAATTAGCTAATATTACAATGCATTCCACTGACTTCCACTATCAATTCGATCTCTAATTTCCCAATATTTTATATATCAAATCAACATTTCTCCATCCAAACGATAATCCCTTATGTTCTTACCAAAAATACTAAGACCATATGTGGTACTTATCAAGTCTAGGACGAGAGGAAACTGCAAGGTCACAAACGAAGTAATTGGTAGGCATGTCAACACAGCTATAGGAATAAGAATCCTTGAGTTCCTATGGCCAAACACAAGGTACAATGTTGCACCAAATGCTACTATCATAGCTGTGGTTGAGATGAACAAGGTAGCCAAACCAATTATCAACTTTGTAGGCAACTTGAAGAGAAAGTCTTGTTCAGCAAAACGTGCAGTGAGGATCGACAAAAACATTAACAATGAAGTAACAGATGTGAATAATGATATGGCATCTGATATTGCAAACACTGTGAAGGCGGTGTTGTTGTTAAAAATTGGTATCCCCTTGTTCTGATCGCTTCCTCCTGGCACTGTAATTGCTGCTGCAAAGACAATGGTGATGATTAATGCGGCTGTGATCGTGTAGGACTCTGCAGTGGACTTCATCCATTTTTCTCCTTCAATCACTAACTCCTTGTGTTCTCTAGTAAATACCGTTTGTGGTGTTTCGTTGAAAGAGTTCCTTTGTATTACACTTAGAGGACAGATGAATCTTTCCACTTCCTACAAGATTACAATATATTAATTGTTACACATGCTTGATAAATACTTATGGCAGGTCTTTTAATATCAGGTATGTCAATTTTGAATCATCGAGATTCATACCTTAAACCACTGCAGTTCACGTTGTATTTGTAAAGCTGCTCCTGATATAAGATTAAGTTTGTTGTTAGGTGCCAATCTTGCAGCTAGATGCAACAGGTTATTCCCATAAGAATCTCTAACTGTTCGATATATATTCCTATGTTCGCTCATCTGAAAAAGTAGGTTGTAAACCTTTTCTGAGCGATTTATCACAGCATACTGGATAATGTTGTGGCCATCTTCGTTAGCACTCCAAATTGCATGTGGGAAGTGAGACACAATTACTTCTACAACTTGGTATGCATTTTGTCTAGTGGCTTCCAGAATCGGATTTGTGTAATAGTGATGGTAAGAGCTCGAGTTGTTATTTTCCTTTATCAACCCAGATACATTCGACAACAGAACCATAGCATCTTTGTGAATTTGAAATCTCCTTTTAGTGATTTGAGACACTGCAACATAGACCCAAATGAGCATATCAATTAAAGTAGACCTTTTTTTTTCTCTTCTGTTTTTAGTAATACAATGACAGTACTTGTTGATCATCTTACCTAACATCCAAGGGATAATCAGGAAAAGCATAATGATGATAGTAGTCACTGCATTACAAGATAGAATGTTTGTTAGAATGATGGGATTAATTATAGAATGTGCAACCAACTACTTAAAAGTTTTAAGAAAATATAAACTCATGACCTACCGTAAAGGAAAGGGTTGATTATGAACTTGGAAGCCCATGGAGTACATCTCTCGGTTATTTTATGCCAAAGGGATCCGTATAAATACAGAAAACCTTTATATTTTTCAAATACATTAAGTGGCAAATTTTGAGCTATAGCCATCAACACAGCATCACTATTCAATGTTTTGTAATGCTCCAACAAATCTATAGCAAAGCCTAGATATATATTCCAAAATCAGCCATATCAATTAAGTAAGTTTTTCACTACTGGAATTTGAGTCCATTTGATACTTACGGAAATCTTTAGAGGAAATAACTGTAACTAGAAGGCCATCACCAGTTGTGCCAGAAAACAGAGCATCCTTCTGTGTATCAGTATTGATGTGTTGCAGCAGATGTCGGGCTGTCTCTGTATGCATATTAGAAAGAGCCAAGGCTAGTGGTGTCTGACCTTCATTGTCTTCTGCCAACAACTCTGGGTTTCTTGCCACCAAGATCTTTGCAGCTTCAGTATTGCCAATAATGGCAGCGACATGAAGCAGTGTACTTCCATCTGAATTTGTCACATCTGTAAGTTGTGTGTTCTCCGGTATCTTTTCCAATAATATCTCTAAGAATTCCCGCTTCTTGGAAGTACCGACTGCTACATGGAGGGCGGTGTTGCCATTATTTGTGATTTTGTCTATCACTGTAACCCTTCCCCCATTTAATGTATATTCAACCCAATCCCAATATCCTCGTTGAATATTATTGTACAAGCTGTGGAGATCCCCTGCTAAGTCTTCATCTTGTAGTGTATCTATATTTGCATAATTTTGTTATCAAGGTAAAAAACTACAAGATACAAAATATGTTCACTGATGTGATCTAATCTAATCTAATTTAAACATTAGGGATTTTAATCGTAAGATGAAAAAAAACACCTTGTTTATATATATATATATATATATATATATATATATATATATATATATATATATATATATATATATATATATATATATATATATATATATATATATATATATATATATATATTACTTTATCTAAATCATCAACCCAAATAAACAATTCATAGATTAGAAAACAAGAGAGATTGTACCTGCACCAACAGGAGGCGCAACAACTGGAGGTAGTTTTGGAAAAACAGGAGCATACACTTTCTGCAGTTCATCCCAAACATCTTTTGCACTGAAATCTTCTTGATGGCGTTTTCCTCCTGTGAGACGATTCACAATATACACAAGTGTTTCTTTAGAGAGGGAACCAAGAATCCAACCCTTCACCAGGGCATCTGATCTTCTCCACAGCCTATATTCACTACTACTGTTTTCAGGGCTTACGAGTGTTCCATCAATGATACCAAGCATACCATGACTCTCTAAGAGACATATCATCTGTGTTTTCCAAACACCATACTCACCCCTTCCACTCAACTTCAAGGTAAGAAAACTGTGGGTATTATAAACATGTGATGGGTATGGGTATGGGTATGTGTTTTCTTCTCCAACTTCTAGTGTGACATGTGGATTAGAGCTTGAGCTTGAGCTTGCCATCTTTGTATTTTTTTTTTCCTTTCTTCAGTCATCCATCTCTTAGATACTTAAATAGAAACATGGAGTGGATTTGTGGTGCCCACAAAAGCCACTTTAGGATTGAATCCTCCCCAAGTAATTCCCTCAGATAATAAATTAAAGTTGCTAGCAGAAAATAAAATAATTGCAAAAGTTATTTACTAAACGATTTTACTATTAAAATTATTTATCAAAATATAATACAAGTACCGTGAAGGTTACTTATTTATTACAAAATAAAAATAAAGAACAAGTGAAACCCATCTTTGCATATGCTTCCGTTCCATTTTCATCACCGGTTTGTCTTCTTAGTCCTTCATACGTTCATAGGCAAAGGCAATCATATCATGAATTCTTTATAGAGTAAGGAACATATTTTATTGTTTGGTTGACTTGAGTTCTTACACATATATAAGGTGCAGATCAGATCAGTCTTTGTATGAACTTGTGAATTGATTGTTAAAAAAGCATAGACTATTTCAATCGGTCATAGTTCTTTTGTAGATTTTTTTTAAACAGTAAATCTAATCTAATCCTAAACTATTCCTAATTTCACCAATGCTCCTGACGAAATTTGAACCCTCAACCTCAAAGGGAAGACAACACCTGATACCGTTGAGCTAGAAGCCGTTTGGTTTTTGTTGATTGTTTAAATGGACAAAATTAGACACTAGATCAACCGAAAAGAACAAATTTAGATACACTTTCATCTACTTAATAGGAATTATATTTCTTATGTAATATTGGCCAGTTATTAGTTATTTATCTCAAATATCATTTATTGGCATCTTTGTAAGTAACTGTGCATTTTTTATGGCATTTTGACTCGCTTTCACCATGTTACACACAAGGTTGGATATTGCATCACAACACATACTCATACACCAAACTATATATAAGAACTGTTTCGGTATTAACCTGTGGCTAAAGATTGATAGGAATCAGTCCTATCTTAGAGAAAAAAAAATTGATAGCAAACTATACATAAGAACAGTTTCAGCAACAAACTTTTGGGATGAAACTGTAGTGCCAACATAAAGTGATTTTAAGTTTTAAAATAGGAGAGAAGCATTAATTTCTTGAAATTAGACTTATCACTCTCCCTTCATGGACACTAGTTCTTATGTGTTTTATATTTAAAAAATAAACTTTAATTGTACATGGAGTACCATTAAAGTTTAATTTATACCAACTTGATATCCTTTTTTTTCATTATCTGGTGTTCATACAGAATCATCATTGCAAACTACTAGCCTGGTGTTGATACAGCATCAGTACTTGCCTGCTGGTATAAATACTAACTATTAACTTTTTTTTTTTTTTCTGTCGATATTCCTACCATCTTACATATCTTAAAAGAAAGATGTAGCTGATTTGTGGTGCCCACAAAAGCCACTTAAAGATTGCATCCTCCCCAAGCAATTGCCGCATTGTTCTAAAAGAAGTAATCCCCACATATAATAAAAGTTTCAAGCAAAGAATAAAATCTTAATTTGGTTGACTGAGATTTAATTTATTGTGGAGTAGTGAGTACATATTTGATCTTATATGTAGTAGTAATATAATTCAAGAAGATTAGGACCAGCATCGATGAAAAAAATTTAACTCTGTTATATTCGTAAAAACCCCTGAATTATTTTCTGTTCTGTAAAAAGACACATGTAATTTTTCCTATCTATTCTATCCAAATGTCGAGTAGTAAGCCCCAACAGCTATTTTTTGAATTTTAAACCAACTTTAAAACAATAATTAAGAAATAGCAAATAGCAATGTACCCTTAAAACAATAAGCATGAATTAGGAACACAGTTTTAAACATCCAAGTTGTCCGCTTTTCTTGCTTAGTGTTTAAAAGTTGGTGTAAAATTTCTGTTCAAAATGTACCCGTTGAGAAACAAGAGCTTTATTTCCATCACACTTGGGACTCCTATGCATTTAAAAAGAAAAAATTAATCAGGAAATTTTAGTTAGGACTTTGGAAACAAGATCATGTAATGCAATCACCCATTTCATCATGGAATGGAATGGAATAAAGATGTTGCCAACCAAACTGTAACCTTGGAGTTGATCACTTGATTTAAAAACAGGATTACAGGAACTTTCAGTTGATTACAGAACAGAAACAAAATTACAAACAACATAAATTATCAAAACTCCAAACCAGAAAAGTTACATTTTTTGCAAGAAATTGATACATCGAACTATACATAAGAACAGTTTCAGCAACAAACTTTTGGGATAAAACGGTAGTTCCAATATAACTTTTGGGTTAGTGATTTTAAGTTTTAAAATAGGGGAGAAGCATTAATTTCTTGTAATTAGACTTATCACCCTCCCTTCATGGACACTAGTTCTTATGTGTTTTATATTTAAAAATAATCTTTAATTGTACATGGAGTACCATTAAAGTTTGGTTTATACCAACTTCATATCTTTTTTTTTTCATTGTCTGGTGTTCCAATAGTTTCATCATTGCAAACTACTAGCCTGGTGTTGATACAGCATCAGTACTTGCCTGCTGGTATAAATACTAACTCTTAACCTTTTTTTGTTTCGGTGAATATTCCTATCCTACCATCTTCTTACACATCTTAAAAAGAAAGATGTAGCTGATTTGTGGTACCCACAAAATCCACTTAAAGATTGCATCCTGCCCAAGTTAACCCCACATTGTTCTAAAAGAAGTAATCACCACACATAATAAAAGTTTCAAGCGAAGAATATTTAATTACAAAAGTTACTTACCAAATGATTTTACTATGAAATGCAGAAATGTGTTTATTAGATTACATATAAGTACCCGGAGCCTCAACTTATTATTACCAAATAAAATAAAAGAACAAGTGAACCCATATACACTTTGTATATGTGTTATCTGTATGTAGGTCAAGCTTTCACCACTTAGAAATTTCAAATAAAATCGAATATTGGTGTGTTGACACAGGTCAAAAAGAATTAAATTTTAATTTGGTTGACTGAAATTTTAATTATTGTGGAGTTGTAAATGCATATTTAATCATATATGCAGTAGGAATATGCTTCAAGAAGATTAAGACCTGCATCAATGAAAAATATTTAACTCTGTTATATTGGTAAAAACCACTGAATTATTTTCTGTCCTGGAAAAAGATACATAATTTTTCCTATTTTATCTATCCAAATTTCCGGTAACAAGCCCCAACAGCTGCTTTTTGAATTTTAGACAAACTTTAAACAATAATTAAGAAATAATAATGTATTCTTAAAACAATAAGCAAGAAATAGGTACACAGTTTTAAACATCCAAGTAGCCGGTTTTTCTGGCTTAATGTTTAAAAGTTGGTTTAAAATTTCTGTTCAAATGTACCTGCTGGGAAATAACAACTTTATTTCCATCACACTTGGGCTCCTATGCATTATAAAAAGAAAAGATTAACCAGGAACTTTTAGTTAGGACTTAGGTAACAAGATCATTTAATGCAATCACTCATTCCATCATGGAATGGAATAAAGACGTTGCCAACCAAACTGTAAGATTACTTAGGTTTGGAACTTGCATCACTTATAAACAAAAAGGAAGCAAGTATGCAGCTAAAAGAAGAAAGAACAGAACAATAGAAAATTGGTTGAAAGCTTTTTCTAATTAAACGAGAATACAAGACTTTTTTTTGAACATCTAAAACTTGTAGCCTATTTATACTAGACATAACTGAATCCTAAACAAACAATAAAACTAAAACAATGTCTATATCAAGTTTCCTAAAATACCTTATTTAAATAATATATAAACAAATCTTATAATAAGGAAAGTTTCAAGACTTTATGGACTTGGTATTTTAGAGGTAACTCACTAAGCTTTTGGGCTTATAGTTTCAGTTTATTCTTTAAGGTTCGGCGGATGACCGTGGGAAGGCGAAGTTATGACCGTACACTTCCTCGATTGTTGATTATGATTTCTGGGAACTCTGATGTTTAAACTATTTGAAAAAAAATTGTAATAACTGAATGTTTATATGATTTAAAATGTTTTAAATTGGCTTGAATTTCATAGACATTACACTAGATGGATGGGCTATCACGTTTTATAGGCTTTGTTCATGATGATGTCTCCGAATCCTCTTAATCTTGGGGGTTCAGACCCATCTTATGTAGTGATACGCTTCGTCGTTTGGCTTCAAAATTTTTATCCATTCCATGCAGTGTTCTGTTAGCGGTATTCTCCGGCTTTGATGTCTCGAAAGCCAGTTGTAGGTATTGGTTGTGTTTGTTCTTGTTTCGATAGCAGACGAGTACGTTATCGATGAGTATATTTAAGGGTTGACTAAGATTGAGTGGAAAACTCGGTTAGTGGGGTCCATGAATACCGTGGGGTCATTCGCTAGACCGAAGGGCATCACAACGAATTCGAAATGGCCGTATCGAGTTCGGAAAATGTTTTTGGAATGTCCTCTTCTTGGACTCGGAGCTGATAATAACCGAATCTTAGATCTATTTTGGAGAGGTAACTAGCTCCTTGAAGCTGGTCAAATGGGCGTCAGTCTGAGGGCGTGGGTATCGGTTTTTGATAGTGAGCTTATTCAATTCCCTAAAATCGATGCACATTCTGAAGGATCCGCCTTCTTGACGAACAAGATTGGAGCTCCCTAGGGTGAGAAGCTTGGTCTGATGAATCCTTTGCTCAACAATTCTCTTAATTAACTGGATAACTCCTAAATTTCGGCAGGAGCTAACATGTAGGGTGAATTGGGAATTGATGTGGCTCCTGGTATGAGGTCAATTCGAAATCCACCATGTCTTTCTGGGGGTATTCCCGGAAGGTCTTCAGGAAATACATCTGGAAAGTCGCATGCCACTGGGATGTCTTTAATGTTGATTTTCTTCTTTGGCTTTATCTACAACATAAGCGAGGAACACATAGTTCTTCTAGTGCAAGCACTTATGTGCTTTGATGCACGAAATGAGACAAAGATTGGCGTCAGGTTTATCACCATAGATTATTAGGCTTTCATGATTGGGGAGGTGAAGGCAAACGACCTTCTTGCAAGATATAATATCAGCACGGTGGGGGCTTAACCAATCCATGCCGATTATCCCATTAAAACTCCTAATATTTAATGACATCAAATCTATTTGAAATAAATGGTTGTTTAGTGTTAATGTGCACCCTACGTAAACCTCTTTGGTTGGGTTTTTCCCATTAGCCATCTCCACCGTGAAGGCTTCGCTTCGCTTCTGAGGTTGTTGTTTTAGTTAGTGTTAGAATTTGTTACTAATGAAGCTTTGCTTAGATCCACTATCAAATAAGATGCAAGTGAAAGTGTTGTTAAGTGGGAACGTACCAGTAACAACCGTCGGGTCTTGAATTGTCTCGCTCTGACCTAAAGTCAAGATTCTTCCTGATCCTCTTGCCCCCTGGTTGTTGGCTTTGGGGCAGTTGCGTCTGAAATGACCGGTTCCTCCACATCCGTAGCAAGTGTAATTAACCCCAGCGTTATTGTTGATGTTATTGTTGTTGTGGTTGTTGTTGTAGTTTGGCTGTTGGTTCTGTTGTGGTTGAGATCTGCAGTATCGAGTGGTGTGTCCTTTCTTGTTGCATCTATTACAATACGACTTCTGGCAGGCTTCCTTATGATGGAAATTGCACTTTTTACACTTTGGAAGGATTCCAACATATGGTCTCGCTAGAGTTGATGTAGTAGGTGTCATGGTTGTAGGGACAACAACAACATGTTGCTTCTTCGAGGACCCTTGAGTTGGCTGTCCTTGTCTCTTACTCCTAGACTTTTGCTTCCTGCTCTTAAGCTTGGGGTTTGGAGTTCCTTGACAAGCTGTCATTTGTTGGTTTCCGTGCTCGTTTCTTTGGCTGGAGTTGTCGACGTTGTTTCCACCTATGTTGGTGTTGTTTGCGTTGAGTTGTGCCATAACAGCGGTTACAGCAGCTTGGAACGTAGCAGAGTCCATCTACAAGATTGGTTTTTCATGGGTGTGCTTGTTATTTATGTGGGATGACATTTTCTGCTGCATGATGACAAGCAAGATCATAAGTAACGATGGTCATATTTGGTCGTACTCTCTAAATTTCGCGTTTTGTCGTATGATTCGCAATGTTTCAATCTACATCCCTATGATGTATTTATGGTAGTAGGTAATCGTAGATTTGGCATGAATATTAAGTCTATCCATAGAGTGTATAGGTTGTTTTGGTTTTGAGATCCTTGAGTATCTAGCGGTTTCAGGGGTTCGGTTGTGCATATAAGTGAACTCATGCAATAAGACGAACAAATAGTTGTTTCATTAGTGTGTACCATCTTAGTACACGAAAGAGAGTCATAACGGATAGCAGTGGGGGGAAAAGCTGATCATAATCGTGGAGGAAAGTGTCTGGTGGTGGTGCTGATGAAGTGGATGCACCTTGGAGATGAGCTACTTGTCGCTCGGTGTCTCGTAATCGTGTCTCCCAAACTGACTGTCTTGCTTGGAAGTCCCCGATCACTTCCTGTGTTTTTCTCTCATCTCTTTCAACGATAGCCCACATTTGGTCTGTTTGATTTGGGGTGTCCTGAGCTTGGTTGTCAATGTTTCGGGTGCGCCGTACCATGTCTGAGAGGTCCTCCATGACTAAGATCGAAAAGACCTCAGTTCATACCGTAAAGCGGTCATATCCCCTGCTGGCGACTCTATCCCCTAACATCGTGTGCCCATGGAGGGCGTGGGGCCATCGGGGCCCTTACGATAAGCCTGCACTCTAGCCATGTATGGAAGATTGATGACCTCAGACTCTACATCCGAGTCATCATCGCCATTGCTCTTGAGCTCTTCCTCTTCAAGGTTCACTACTGGCTCGACAGGTTCATCTGCAAGTTCTACTTCATGTTCCTCATCTGGTTCTTTCTTTGAGTATTCTTCTAGGTCTTCCTCTGGGTCAAGCCACCCTGCATTCCCCTGACTAGGGAGATAGGGGTCTCCTGTCTAATGATGCCCGACCATAGTGTCTGCACGAAAGTGTATAAATACTAGAAACAAATATTACACCAAATACTCCTATAGTATTTTAATTTTGTTTAGGTTTGGTTCTATAAGCTTTTGGGGATAATTAGATGGTAAGTTTTTGATTCATTATGCATCACGATTACTCTCGAACACATGTTGGTCGTATTTTGAATGAATGTAGTTGATCAGGCTACATTCACCCCCAATACGACTACATAACTGTCTGGGTTTAATCGCGATGTTCAAATCCTCCAAAGACTTTTAATGCTCTTGTTGTGTTATTACTCTAAAATGCACACATAAGTATGTATTTTAATTATTATGTTCAGAGTAGTTTAGTCCCATTGTATTTATAGGTGCATATCTTGTATGATTAGATATGCTAGTTCACTATAAAGAATGCTCTGATACAAACTATCACACCCCGAACCAGATGGCGGAAACGTTCGGTGGCTTGAGTGTGACTCTATTGTTGTAGTATCATTACAGAGTATATAATTGAAACATAACATCATCATCATCATCGCACTTGCAATATAACAACATCCATTTTTACATCGAGTGTTGTATTTGAATATTACATGCCAAAATAGTCAAAGTATGATGAAACAAAATATCCATTAGTTTGTTCCGCTCAACCTGCTTCAACGGTTTCCTGAGAATACAAGTTAATTTAAAAATGTCAACATAAAAATGTTGGTGAGTTCATAAGCATGTTTTTGAAAATGATTTGTATAACTTTGTTGTGTCTGATCTTGTATTAATGCATGTGTGTTAATGTTTATTAGAATGTATAAAGACAATGTAGAAAATGTAAAGAGAATGTCCCCATACAACCCGATGTTGTCTAAAAATGAGAATGCTGTCATACCAACCCCTGAGGTTGAGTACGAGTATGTTCCTGATTAATCCCAAGAGAAAAGAGAATGGTCTCCCGTAAATTTTAATGTAATTCCTCTAAGTGAGTCGTTACAACCATACTTGATAATGACAATTTCGCCTCTCTTGACGTCTGAAAAACGCCGACTTGTTTAAGGTACGGTTTGTCACCCTAGACTGGACTAGTCTAACTGTAGCGAATAGCTCAGGTGTGGGGCGTCACCCCCGTATAGATGTATACACAAACTCACACCTCCCTCCAAGAGACTCTGGTTATAACTACAGGCTACGATTGTACACACAATAGATGTCAACCGACAAAACTCACTAGATCCTTAATCGAATTTATGCGAAGAAAAACATATAAAACTCATTTCAGGCCCAATGAACCATGTAAGTGAGCCACTAAGGCATCGTTAAACATGTAAGTCATTTCAAGGCCCAATAGGAATGAGATTATATAACATGGGACCGAAATATATGTAAAAGGACAATTTAGCCCCATTTCACATGTAAGGTATTTACAGGCCCAAATAGCATGCAAAATGTATCCAAGGTCCGTCGCGCATGTTAATGGGACAATCAAGCCCAATAAACATATAAATAGTATCCAGGACCTATCAAACATATAAATGGGTCACTAAGGCCCAATAACATGAAAATGGCAAACCTAGCCCGTTTATTATTGTATTGCTAGTTTTAGCTCAATTATTTACTACAATGATGTAAAAGGCCCACTCTTGGTAAAAATGACACTCTTGGCCCATTAAGCCAAAAATTTACACTTAAGGCCCAGTTTTAGTAAAAATAACATTTTAGTCCCCATTTTGTTCAAAACTTGTATTTATGGCTAGCTTTTGGTAAAAATGGCATTTTTAACCCATTGTTTTCAAAAATATCATTTTTTGGCTAGATTTTTGTGAAAATACACATTTTTCTGGTTTTTGACTTTTCTGACCCGGTTGTTGGAAAATTCGTAGAAAATCATCGTAAGTGAAATTTGGATCCGTAAAATCTGGAAGTTTGTAAAATTTGTCTACTTTGTTCACAATTTTTCTCAAAATTTTTAATGGCCTCAAACAAGTGTGAAATTGCTCACCATCACTGGTCCGAGATTATTTCATATATGATAGACAGTTTTGTAAAATTTGCCAAAAATTGTAGAAAAATCGTATGAAAACGTGAGAGCAGTCATTTTAAAGGTATAAACCTAAAATTTTTTCATGTAAAACTGTTTTCAAAAATATTATCATTAAGGTGATCAAAACAGTCTAAGATTACACTAAAACTTTTCTGTCAAAAGCTGATTTTTGAGTTTAAGTTATCTATGTTTGTACACAACACTTGTTTTTGTTATTATAAGTGTACAAATCCCAGATCTACAAGTTTACATGTATTATATGTGATAAAACATACTATTCTCAAGATTTTTATGAAGATCCAAGTGATAAAATAAACATCATGTTCTTAACATATTTTTAGATTTATGAAGTAAACAACACATAATCACCAAATAATTCATGAAAACACACATAGTCATGCATATTCTCCCGCAAAACCAAGTAAAAATCAAAAATAGGGGTATGAACTCACCTTGAGTTTTGGATTCGGTTTTGATGAAGATTTGAGAGGAGATGAGGTGGTTTTCGGCCTTGAGTGCTTCCTTGGAAGAAGATTTCGAACTTAGGTGGTTCTAGGGAGTTAGAACATGAGATGAAGTTATGTAAGGAAGAGTGTTTAGCATTAAAATGGAAGGTAGCAACTTGTATGAGATGATAACTTACCAAGAGTGTGAAGATCTTAATGAAAACTCTTGAAAACACCCACCAAATCATGAAAAAATTTTAGGAGATGAGGGGATTGCTTGAGAGAGTTTTTGGAGAGTTTGAAAGTGAGAATGTGTATGTGTGTTCTTCGGCCGAAGGCAAGAAGAAAGAGAGAGGGTGAGTTGATTTGTGGTTATTACATGGTGGTTTAAGAGTTCTTTCCTAGGTTACCTCCAAACAATACAAGTTTTGCTAGATTTCTTCCTTGTTTTTTTTTTATAATTCATATGTATACATATATGAGTGTGGGCCGAGAATGGGCTAGGAGAAAAGGAATGGGAAGAATTTTGGGCCCTCTTTGACTTATTTCTAATTCATGAGGCCCAAATAAAGATTTTTCGGCCCATTGGGCCCTTTATGAGGATTCACGGCCCAAAGAAGCCCAAGGATGTAGTTTACGGCCCATCATGGCCCAATGGAGATAGAATGAATCATTCTAGGCCCAAATGGTCCAAAATATTATAGTTTCATGAATTTAGTCCAATTAGAACCCAAATTAGGGTTCCTTGGGTCCAAAATAGACAAATTGAAAGTTTATTGGCTCAAAAGGCTCAATAAGAGGATCCTAGTCCATAATGAATTTGAACTGGGATATTTAGGGTTACAACCCAAGGTAGAGTGAATATAGTGCATTGAATTATGTTTAGGGCTTCATGATTGAGTTTTGATTCAAGTGAATGGTTTTGATTAAGCATTGAACATGATATTCACTTAGATTACAAGTATTACAAGTATTACCAGAGTTGATGAGAACATAATTTCCTAGCTAGAATGCCAGATGTGACAAAATAGAGTGAGAATAGAAGTAATTTTGATATGAACAAATCAAAATCAAAAGAACGAATTACAAACGCAGAATATTCACTCTGATACCATATTGAAAAAATGAAAAAAATTGAATAGGAATGCAAGATACTTTCTCATTACCAAACTAATCTATTAGAAGAGTATTTATACTACCTGTACATATTACGCTAACATACACGTAACAGACTTAGGTAAATCAACCTGCTCCACTAATCTAACCACCATATTAATATACTAACTTGCTAGTTTTCATAAATAGTAAATGTCCCAATAATTACAACCTAAGGACCAACCCATATCTAGTTCAAACTGAATTACATATTTTCTCAGTTTGCACTTCTATTTGGTCCATCATTCGAGTAAAATAAAGCGATAATATCTTTTCTTACCAAAAATACTACTACCATATGTGGCACTTATCAAGTCTAAGACGAGAGGGAACTGCAAGGTCACAAAAGAAGTGATTGGTAGGCATGTCAACACAGCTATTGGAATAAGAATTCGTGAGTTGCTTTGCCCAAATACAAGGTATAACGTTGCAGAAAAAGCTACTATCATGGCTGTGGTTGAGATGAACAATGTGGCCAAACCAATTATCAACTTTGTAGGCAACTTGTAGAGAATGTCTTGTTCAGCGAAACGTGCAGTGAGAATCGACAAAAACATTAACAATGAGGTAACAGCTGCAAATAACGATATGGCATCTGATATTGCAAATATTTTGAAGGCGGTGCTATTGGTAAAAATTGGTATGCCCGCATTTTGATCGCTTCCTCCCGGCACTGTAATAGCTCCCGCAAACACAACGGTGATGATTAATGCAGCCGTAATTGTGTAGGACCCCGCAGTGGACTTCATCCATTTTTCTCCGTCAATAACCAAGTCCTTGTGTTCTCTAGTAAATACCATTTGTGGCGTTTCACCACTAGAGTTCTTTTGAGTGATGCTTAACTGATATACAAATCCTTCAACTTCCTACAAGATTAAGATATGTCAACCATGCTTAATAAATGTAGTTTTTAAAAAATCTGTACGCTGTGCCGATTTTATGGAAATTTCTACCTTAAACCATTGTAGTTCACGTTGTATTTGTAAGGCTGCACCAGATATACGATTCAATTTGTCTGTGGGTGCCAATCTTGCAGCCAAATGCAAGAGGTTATTACCACAAAAGTCTTTGATTGTCCGATATATATTCTTCCTATGACCCGTCATTTGGTATAGGAAATTGTAAACCTTTTCTGAGCGATGTATCACAGCATATTGAAAAATGTTGTGACCATCTTCATTGGCACTCAGAGTTGCATTTGGGAAATGAAACCAAATTATATGTACAACTTGGTGTGCATTTAGTCTTGTGGCTTCAAGAATTGGCTTTGTGTAGTAGTGATGGTAAGAGGAGCTGTGATTTGAATCCACTATCAAATCGCATACATAGTTCAACAGTTTTATAGCATCCTCATTATTTTTAACACTCTTGTTAATGAATGGCGAAACTGCAACATAGACCCAACCGATTATCTCAAATAAAGTAATAATACCTCTTTTTCATGTGTAATTTATATTATACAATGATGGTAATTAGTGATTCATCTTACCTAACATGTAAAGGATTGTCCGGAATAGCATATCACTCCAGCAAATTACTGCATTACTAGATACATTGTTAGAATACTGGGATTATGGAATGTGCAAACAATACGTTAGAAGCTGAACATAATATCAACTCACAACCTACCATAGAAGAATGCCTTGAACATTGGATTCACCCATGGAACCAATGATGGAAGACATCTGGCAATCCAATCCATAGTGGTTCTTACAACGAAGAGCCTTAGTCTATCACGTATCTCATCAGCCCCAACTACATAAAAGTTGTATCGTGATAGGCAGGAAGTTGATTAAAGAGGTATTATAATTTATTGACAAGGTAAGGAAACGTGCAGAATCAAGATCAAAATCAACTAACCTATATATTTTGCCAATACGCTGAGTTCACATGGGAAATTTTCAGCTATTGCCATAAGCGCCGTATTACCATGCAAGTTTCTATAATGCCGTATTAGATCAGCTGCCAAGCCTACGTATAATCAAAAGTTTTCGGTATGAATAATGTGGTTATTTTTTTACTAGTAGAATTTGAATCCAATAGACACTTACAAAAATCTTTAGAAGAAATAACAGTCCCGAGAAGCTCATCCCCTGTTGTGCCAGAAAACAGAGCATCCTTCTGTATATCAGTCTTGATGTGTTGCAGCAGTTGTCGGGCTGTCTCTGTATGCATATGAGAAAAAGCCAAGTCTAGTGGAGTCTGACCCTTGTTGTCTTTGGCTAACAACAACTCATGGTTTCTTGTCACCAAGATGTCAGCAGCTTCAGTGTTGCCAATAATAGCAGCAACATGAAGCAGCGTGCTTCCATCTGAATTCATTAGATCCATGAGTTTTGTGTTCTCAGGTATCCATGCCAACAATTTCTCTAGGAATTCCAGCTTCTGGGAAGTACCTACTGCTACATGGAGCGTGGTGTTGCCTTTATTGGTGATTTTGTCTACCACTGTAACCCTTCCCTCACTCAATATATCTTCGACCCCATACCAATATCCTACTTCAGTATATTCGTACAATCTCTTGATATCGTCTGCTCTGTCTTGATCTTGTAGTGTATCTATATTTGCCCAATTTCGTTATGAAGGTAAAATAAACTACAACATACAAAATATCTGCTCTGATGTGATCTGATCTAAAAACTAGGGATTTTAAAGGAGGATGGAAAAAAATAAAATAAAATAAAATAAAATAAAATAAAAAAAACCTTAACCTTGTTTTTTTGTACATTTTTATCCATTAGTATACATTGTATCCGTTTTACCTTGTCAATTTGTGTAATCAAGCACGTGGGCCACTCAACTTTTTAGTGATTATATACAATTAAATCTATATATACCAAGTTTACTGTATAAGTAGTTGTATGCTTTCGTTTATCTAAATGATCACCAACCCAAATAAATGATAGATTTTTTTAAAACAGGTTACACACGGAAACACTACTCTACTCCTAAATCTACAAATTTCGTCCACAACGAGACTTGAACCCTCAACCTTTTGCTGAGGGGCACCTATTCGTTAACTCCTGATGCCGCTAGGCCAAAGGCCCTTTGGTAAATAAATGATAGATTAGCAAGAGATAGATTGTACCTTCAACAACGTTAACATGTCGCACTTCTGGAAGTACATGAGGAGCATACATAGTCTGCAGTTCATCCCAAACATCTTTTGCACTGAAATCATCTTGATGGCGTTTTCCTGCAAGACAATTGACAACGTACCTGAGTGTTTCTTTAGAGAGAGAACCAAGAATCCAACCCTTCACAAGGGCATCAGATCTTTTCCACAGCTTGTGATATGTCTGACGATCACCCACTTTCCCCTTCCCTGAAACACTACTACTACTACGGGCTTCATCAGGGCTTATGAGTGTCCCATCAATGAAACCAAACATATCATGACTCTCTAATAGACATAGCATCTGTTTTTTCCACATAATATACTCATCTTTACCACTCAGCTTCAAGCTAACAAAACTGGGGGTGTAAACATGCCATGGGTATGGGTATGGGTATGGGCATTCTTCTCCAACTTCTAGGGTGACATGTGGATTAGAACTATAGCTCGAGTTTTCCATCTTTGTATTTTTTTTTTGTTTTCCTTTCTTCGGTTCTCCTGCTTCCATCACTTAGATATTTATATAGAAACATGGAGTGGATTATGGTGCTTTGAATCATCATCAAGTAATTCCCACATATAATAAACTTTCAAGCAAAGAATATTATAATTGCAAAAGTTATTTACTAAACGATTTTACTATTAAAATTATTTATTAAAATATAATACAAGTACCATGAAGGTTACTTATTTATTACAAAAGAAAAATAAAGAACAAGTGAAACCCGTCTTTGCATATGCTTCCGTTCCATTTTCATCACCGGTTTGTCTTCTTAGTCCTTCATACATTCATAGGCAAAGGGAATCATAACAACAACTCTTTATAGAATAAGGAACATATAGATCAACCGAAAAGAACTAGTTCATTTTAGATATAATAAAATTTAGATACATTTTCGTCTACTTAATGCCTAGTTCCTGAGTTTAAGCAAAGAAAAAAAAAAGACAAAAGAAAGTAAGGAGAGAAAAGAAGAGAAAAGAAAAGAACAGAAAGTTTTCTTTTGTGTTCTCTAGTTGGAGAGCAGTGGAACACCAATTTCTTTCAAAATCCTTCAAAATCGGAAGGAAAGTTTGGAGGGAAAGTGATATTTCCATTTCCCTCCACTTCTTTCATTTATTGAAACTCAGGAACACTAATTTCTTTTACTATCTCCTCATTTCCACCCATTTCCTTGCTTTTCCCTTGTTAAGTTGAACTCGGGAACAGGGTATAAGAGAAATTATATTTTTAATGTAATGTTGGCCAGTCATTAACTCTCATACACCAAACTATATATAAGAACCATTTCAGTATTAACCTGTGGCTAAAGACTGATAGGAATAAGTCCTCTCTTAGAGAAAAAAAAAATTGATAACCAAACTATACATACAAAGAGTTTCAGCAACAAAACTTTTTGGATGAATCTGTAGTGCCAATATAAGTTTTGTGTTAGTGATTTTAAGTTTTATAATATTTAGGAGAGAAGCACTAATTTCTTGCAATTAGACTTATCACTCTCCCTCCATGGATAGTAGTTCTGATGTGTTTTTTATTTAAGAATAAACTTTAATTGTATATGGAGTACCATTAAATTTAATTTATACCAACTTGATATCCTTTTATTTCATTATCTGGTATTCCAATAGAGTCATCATTGCAAACTACTAGCCTGGTGTAGATACAGCATCAGTACTTGCCTGCTGGTATAAATACTAACTATTAACTTTTTTTTTTCTGTCAATATTCCTACCATCTTACATATCTTAAAAGAAAGATGTAGCTGATTTGCATCCTCCCCAAGTGATTCCGGCATTGTTCTAAAAGAAGTAATCCCCACATATAATAAAAGTTTCAAGCAAAGAATAAAATCTTAATTTGGTTGACTCAAATTTAATTTATTGTGGAGTAGTGAGTACATATTTGATCATATATGTAGTAGTAATATACTTCAAGAAGATTAGGACCTGCATCGATGAAAAAAATTTGACTCTGTTATATTCGTAAAAACCCCTGAATTATTTTCTGTCCTGTAAAAAGACACATGTAATTTTTCCTATCTATTCTAGCCCCAACAGCTATTTTTTGAATTTTAAACCAACTTTAAAACAATAATTAAGAAATAGCAATGTACCCTTAAAACAATAAGCATGAAATAGGAACACAGTTTTAAACATCCAAGTTGCCGGCTTTTCTTGCTTAGTGTTTAAAAGTTGGTTTAAAATTTCTGTTCAAAATGTACCTGTTGGGAAACAAGAACTTTATTTCCATCACACTCACGACTCCTATGCATTTAAAAAAGAAAAAATTAATCAGGAACTTTTAGTTACGACATAGGAAACAAAATCATGTAATGCAATCACTCATTCCATCATGGATGGAATGGAATAAAGATATTGCCAGCCAAACAGTAACCTTGGAGTTGATTGCTTGATTTAAAAATAGGATTACAGGAACTTTCAGTTGATTACAAAACAGAAACAAAATTATAAACAACATAAATTATCAAAACTCCCAACCAGAAAAGTTCTTGATGACCAAAACAGAAACAGGAACACCACTTAGTAATCGAAAGTTCAAAACAGAAACATAAAATAAAAGAAAAACAGAACACAAATTGAAAAAGAGTAGAACAGATGAACAGAAATTGGATGATGATTGATGAAATTCGGCATGTATATGTGTGGTATATAGGTACATGTTATTGATATGTCTAAGACGGAATAGAAATCGAGGTCGAAATGGCCTCTTTCCAAGGGTCGATATATTCCCTCCAATCAGGGGCGTAGCTACCCATTGCTAAGGTAGGTCCTAGGACCTACCTTTTTTCTTTTTTAATACAACAATTATATACAAAAAAAATAAAAGGAACTACCTTATTTTTGCCAAAAGACTTATATTTTCATACTTTTTTCCGTTTTATTAATATAAGGAACCACTTTAATTTTGGTTCTAGATTCGCCACTGCCTTCAATTACAAGTTCAGTGTTATCGTGTATCAAATTGCAATCCGAACACAAAATTAACGACCCCATATACAGATTGTACCAATCGGCCCCTAATTGGACGTTTATTAGGTACCGATCCGATTCTCGTACCGATAGCAATTTGGCACGCTTTTGTAGTGATCAGAACGGAACTCGTGGCCTCTGGAGCGATTTAGGGTGAGTCTGTCATTATCTTGGAACTTATTCAATTAGAGAGTCAATCTCTTGGAGAGCATTTGGGTCTCACAAAAGCAAAAAAGGTCTTTGTAATCTATTGATTTCCAATAAATCCTATTCAAAACCTTTTTGTGTATGTTCTAAATTCTAGGGTACACCATATTTTTATGAGCACATGCACATCATTTGCAAGAAATAGCAAAGTATTTTTAAATCTTAACCAAGAAATAGCAATGTTGTTTTAAACATTAATATTTAATACAATAATTTTATGTATTTTCTTTCGACAAAAAATAGAATCATACTTTTAAAAAATGGGTTGTCATACAAATCCCTATTATAATAAAAAAAAAAAAAAGTCCTTTTGCCATGTGGCAATTCTTAGATGCAATCTTAGTAAAAGTTAAATTACTTTTATACCCTCCACCCTTATTCAATGCATAATCCTTCCGGTAATTTCAAATCGAGAAATCCACGGCTCAATATCAAGATTTTTGGGTTGATTAGCAAAATTCTAGCAGTTGATAAAGGTAATCATTTCTATTGCCAATTCTCAATTTTGCATTTGAAAGTATCAATAAACACAACTCGCCTCTCATTCTTTCTCTTCTTTGCTATGTCTTTTTAGAAGCACATAGTCACCACATCCACAGAAATTAAGTTGAGCAAATCCAGGTGAGCTTCAGTCTTTGTGAAAGATTCCCTCTTTTCCCCATCTGGTGTTGTATTGTTATGGGATCTTTTATGGGATTGTAAATACAACTCCAACACCATCGATTTCAAGACTATTCTGTTGCCAATTCATTACTCCCATTTTCGATTCATGAGTCATCAGTCTTCATTTGGTATTTTCTGTTTGACCTAATTATGTATGTGTGGGTGAGTTTGTGGCAAAATCAATAATCCGATCACATAGCTATAAGTTATTTATTTAAAGGTATATATATATTTTTTTATCTTTTCTTTGTTCTTATGTTTTTTTAGTGTGTAGAGTGATATCAACTTCATTTGTCTATTTTATGTCTTTTTTTGTGGTGTGGGGTACTATATGAATCAAGATAGCATTTTTAAGTGAAACTTGATAGTATATATGTGGTTGTGGTTTCAGAATCTATGAATATAGATATTTGTGCAAATTTAGTATCAGTTAGTGTTTCTATTTTGATGTTTGGTAGGATGAGTATCTTTTTGCATGCCATGTGTTTGATTATTTGCTTGTGTGAATAAATCTTTAGTGCTTCATATGTGTATAAATTAGCAATCCACCTGATAAATATATACATGGTATAGAAAAAAGTAATACCTCTCAATTAAAATAATCAGGTGTATAGTCTATTTCCTTCTTTGATTCCATGCCATATTTTATCCAACTTGGTTAATTGTGCTAATCACATAGCTAAATGGAATGATCATATTCTTTAATTGATGAATTCCATTGCACCCTCTTTCTGTTTATGCTTCTTGTAGAAACATCTTTTTATTCCATTTCCTATACCCAGACCGTTTTCTCTGAATATTAATACATGAACCATATAAGAAGTAGGGTAAGAAATTTGAATTTAAATTAGGAATGATAAGATTTACGATATTATAGACAAATTTTTTATTTGATTCTCAAATTTTCTATTCGGTCATATTTATATGATAGAATCAAATGACATAATTACAATTAATATATTTTTTTTATTAAACTTTGTGTGTAGGTATGCAATAACGAATAAGTTTTTTTACGAACATTGTTCAAAAAAATTTGCATAATTAATTTAAATTAACAATTATAAAGTTAGAGACAAATTATCCAAAATTTTAAAAAATCATAAATCTTATTAATTTAATAAAAAATTTAAAATATATTACCCGTGGTTCCCACGGGTTGTAACCTACAAATTAATTGAGATGAAGGATGCAAAACCACATATAACCAAACATGTGTGTCACATTTCATCCTCTAATCATGGGGGTGCGGAGGGAGGGGCAAAGTGGCAGCTATACAGGGCCTAAACTTTTTGTGGCTAATTTTTTGTTATTATGTTATATATGTATATATAATTATTTAAAAATAAAACACTTATAGTAGATCTTTTTTTTTTCTGGCTCGTCCAGCGCAATTGAAGTTATTTAAATCCTCCATGCCTCTAATCATTGGTCCTTAGGGAAGTATTGTTATTGAGATTAAGAAAATTATAGAATAAGTATTTCAGCTATGAGATGATCCTACTTGTGAATACTTTTTGTTTATGTACATTCATGTGGTGGTAGTGGTATGGTGATGGGAAGTGTAAATGGTACATGCAATTTAGCAATTCTCATAGTTATTCTGATATTTAATCACCCGATCAATATTTCTCCATCATGATTCATCAAATAACTGTCATATTACAAGTCAAATGACTACATTATTTGTACCACTTTCCACCTCTATTTTTCTATCATTCTTCAATTGGGCAAAAAGAGTTAATAAAAAGAACCATCACTTTGCTTACCAAAAATACTACGACCATATGTGGCACTCATCAAGTCTAGGACGAGAGGGAGCTGCAGGGTCACAAAAGAAGTAATGGGTAGGCATGTCAACACAGCTATAGGAATAAGAAATCTTGAGTTCCTATTGCCAAACACGAGGTACAATGTTGCAGCAAAAGTTATTATCATTGTTGTGGTTGAGATGAACAATGTAGCCAAACCAATTATTAACTTTGTAGGCAACTTTAAGAGAAAGTCTTGTTCAGCGAAACGTGCAGTGAGAATCGACAAAAACATTAACAATGAAGTAACAGCTGCGAACAATGATATGGCATCTGATATTGCAAATACTGTGAAGGCAGTGCTATTGGTAAAAACTGGTATCCCGGTGTCTTGATTGCTTCCTCCAGGCACTGTAATTGCTGCTGCAAACACAATGGTAATGATTAATGCAGCTGTGATCGTGTAGGACTCCGCAGTGGACTTCATCCATTTTTCTCCTTCAATCACCAACTCCTTGTGTTCTCTAGTAAATACCGTTTGTGGTGTTTCATTGAAAGAGTTCTTTTGCATGATGCTTAGAGGACAAATGAATCTTTCCACTTCCTACAAGATTACAATATGTTAGTATGTTACACATGGTTGATGAATACTTATGGCACGTCTTTTAATATCAGCTATGTCAATTTTGAATCATCGAGGTTCATACCATAAACCATTGTAGTTCTCGTTGTATCTGTAAAGCTGCCCCCGATATAAGATTTAATTTGTTGGATGGTGCCAATCTTGCAGCTAGATGCAACAGGTTATTCCCCGAAGAGTCTTCGAGTGTCCGATATATATTCTTATGTTCGCTCATCTGATAAAGTAGGTTGTAAACCTTTTCTGAACGATTTATTGCAGAATACAGAATAAAGTTGTGCCCATCTTCGTTAGTACTCCAAATTGCATTTGGGAACAAATTCACAATTTCTTCTACAACCTCGTATGCATTTTGTCTCGTGGCTTCAAGAATCGGATTCGTATAATAGTGATGGTAAGAGCTGGAGTGATTTGTTTGCTTTATCAAGTCACATACTTCTCTCAACAGGTACATAGCATGTAAATGAATTCGAAGTCTCTCTTTAATGAATGGAAACACTGCAACATAGATCCAAATGAGCATCTCAAATAAAGAAATAGCCCTTTTTTTCTCTTTTTTTGTTTCTAGTAATTCAGTGAGGTACTTGTTGATCATCTTACCTAACTTCATAAGCATTTTCAGGAAAAGCATAATGACGTAGTCAGCCACTGCATTATGCGATACAATGTTTGTTAGAATGATGGGGTTAATTTATAATAGAATGTGCCACCAGAAACTTTAAAGTTTAAGAAAAGAAAAACACATGACCTACCACAAACGAATGGGAGGATTATCAACATCAAAACCCATGGAGGAAAACTGTCTGCTCTCTCAAGTAATTTATCAGTCCCTTCAATATAAAAAGTGGTTTGCAGGAAGTTTGGTAGAGAAGCATTATAAATAATTTGAAATTGTAAAGGAACATACAAATCAGTTAAGATAGAAAAGCAACAAACCTGCATATCTTTCAAATACTTTGACTTTGCGTGGGAAATTTTGAGCTATAGACATCAGCACAGCATAACTATGCAATGATTTGTAATGCTCCAACATATCTCTTGCAAGGTCTATACATATATTCAAAAGTCAGCCGTAACAATTAACTTGGAAGGTTTTTTACTGATGGAATTTGAGTCCAGTTGACACTTACGGAATTCTTTGGAGGAAATAGCAGTAACTAGAAGGCCATCACCAGTTGTGCCAGAAAACAGACCATCCTTCTGTATATCATCATTAGTATTATTGATGTGTTGCAGCAGATGTCGGGCTGTTTCTGTGTGCATATTAGAAAGAGCCAAGGCTAGTGGTGTCAGATCCTTGTTGTCTTTGGCGAACAACAACTCTGGGTTTCTTGCCACCAATATGCCAACAGCTTTTGTGTTGCCAATAATAGCAGCAACATGAAGCAACGTGCTTCCATCTGAATTTCTTAGATCCATGAGTTGTGTGTTCTCCGGTATCTTTTCCAGCAATTTCTCTAGGAATTCCAGCTTCGTGGAACTACCGAATGCTACATGAAGCACAGTGTTGCCATTATTCGTGATTTTGTCTATCACTGTAACCCTTCCCTCCCTCAATATTTCTTCGACCCACTGCAAAACTCCTTGTTGTGTAGAATGGCACAATCTCCGGAGATCCAATGCTCTGTCTTTATCTTCTAGTGTATCTATATTTGCATAATTTTGTTATCAAGAGAAAAACTACGAGATACAAAATATGTGCTCTGATGTGATCCAATCCGTTGAAGGTCATCACTAGCCCAATAGAATCATGTTATTGTCTAGAAGAAGTTAGCATGTTCTAGAATGATCTGGAAGATTCTAGAACATTATGGAATACTATGGAGGAGTGTTGAAGATGCCGGAAGATTCTAGAATACTCTAGAACGAGATGGAAGATCCTGGAAGGCTATGGAACATTCTAGAACACTATGGAAGACACAAGAATGTCTATACTTATCTAGGACATTATAGAGCATTCTAGAAACATATAAAAGCTTGTAATAGATATAGAATATGGTAGATAGTTCTAGAATAGCCATGAATGTATGTAGATCTAGAAACTTCCTATAAGGAGGTGGAAACACCTATAAATAGGTGTGGAGCTCATTTGCTCCAAACCATCCCAACATCCAAGTATCCAAGAAAGCCTCAAAGAAAGCAAAGTGTGTAGTAGTCTCACAAAGTGTAAGTTCTCCTTAAGTGTCTTAATAAAAGTCTTGTTGTTTCCCATATAAAAGAGTCGTGTTCAACAATCTGGTATCATAGAAAGGTTTCTTGATAGTGAGAACGAGTGATTCTCGTTGTATCGTGAGTAGTTTGTGACTCTGCAAGTTTAGTGTCGAAACTAGCTTGTTTGGTATTACCGAGGTACTGCCAACACGATGGGCGATCTCCAAGTCGTCGGAGGAATCAAGAAACTCAACAACAACTACAAAACGTGGGAAACATGTATGAAGTCCTACTTACAAGGACAAGATCTATGGGAGGTCGTTGGTGGAAGCGAAACTACACCACCAGAGGAAGACGTTAATGGTGCTTTGCACAAATGGAAAATCAAAGCAGACAAAACAATGTTTGCCTTGAAGACGACAATCGAAGAAGAGATGTTGGAGCATATTCGGGATGAGAACACCCTGAAAGAAGCTTGGGACACGTTTGTGACGCTTTTCTCAAAGAAGAATGATACGAGACTACAACTTTTGGAGAACGAGCTATTATCAATCTCACAACGTGACATGACGATTGCTCAATATTTCCACAAGGTCAAGTCGATATGTCGGGAGATTACTGAACTAGATCCGCAATCCGTCATTGCAGAAGCTCGAATGAAAAGGATCATCATCCATGGACTGAGGCCAGAATATAGAAGCTTCATTACTGTTGTACAAGGATGGCCCGTTCAACCATCACTTGTAGAGTTTGAGAATTTGTTGGCCAGCCAAGAAGCTATGGCTAAGCAAATAGGAGGCATCACGCTAAAGAGTGAAGAGGAAGCACTCTACACAAGCAAAAGTCGGAGGAATTTCAAGCCACCTTCTAAAGAAGGATACAAAAATGTTGACAAAGGGAAGAGTCAGCAAGGAACCTCACAACCATGGAGATCTCAAAAGACCAACAATAAGAGTTCTTAGGGGAAGAGGTTCGAAGGCAACTGCAACAATTATGGAAAGTGGGGCCACATGTTCAAGGATTGTTGGTCAAAGAAAAAGTCTGTGGAAAGCAATGTAGTAACTTCCAAAAAGGAAGTAGAGGATGAATGGGATGCTGAGGCACTATTTGCTATAGAAGAGAATAAGACTAAAAGAGGACGGTTAATGTTCCTGGAGACCAGGGTAAATGGAGGATACACCAAGGCATTGGTAGATACAGGTGCATCTCATAATTTCCTTGCTAAAGATGAAGCTAAGAAGTTGGGCATCAAATACACCAAAAATCCAGGCCGGTTGAAATTCGTCAACTCTTTATCCAAGCCTATCATTGGTGTTGCATATGGAGTACCTCTTAAGATAGCAGAATGGGAAGCCACCATAGACTTGACAGTGGTGCATATGGATGACTATCGTATGGTATTAGGAATGGATTTCCTAGACAACGTACGACCCTGGTCATTTAAGAGAGATGATACCATGCGTATCACTAAGGGTTCAATAATTCACATTTTACCCTTGAAGAGAAATATGATTGGATCCCGAATGCTATCAACTATGAAACTCAACAAAGGTCTCAAGAAGAGCGAGACAAAGTTTATGACAACCTTGGAGGAGGAAGACGTTCATTGGAAGATGGATGTTCCGAAGGAGAATAATAACATGACATCACTAGAGTTGCATAAAAAGTCTCATCTTAGACGAAAAATGGAACATGTGATGGAGAAATTGGATAAGGCGAAAAAGAAGAAAAACACATTAATTCGTAAGAGCAAAGTAGAATTTCTCAACAGAGCAACATCTAAACGAGATGAGCAGATCAATAAGGGATCACGTCATAACATGTTAATATTGTGGGAATTTTCCAAGGCTTATAAAAGGGACAACTCACATGCTTACAAGTTTCTCAAAGGGAGGCATAAGAAACTACACAAGACAGTTCAACCAAGTCAGGAACAATATTATGCTGCAAGAAAATGCAACCACGAATGTCGTTGTCAACTACGAAAACAATATACGAAACAATGACTACAACAACTAAGAAAAAACCAAGCATGTGGAAGAGAAAAAGTTCTCAAGGAAAAAGTCAATATGCGACAGATCAAGAATGATAAACAAATAGCGGAATTATTCACCAAAGGGCTGAGTAAAGGAAAAAGTGAAGGTTTTAGATGTCAGCTCAACATGATACGGAGAATGGGGGCTAGTGCTGAGGGGGAGTGTTGAAGGTCATCACTAGCCCAATAGAATCATGTTATTGTCTAGAAGAAGTTAGAATGTTCTAGAATGATCTGGAAGATTCTAGAACATTATGGAATACTATGGAGGAGTGTTGAAGATGTCGGAAGATTCTAGAATACTCTAGAACGAGATGGAAGACCCTGGAAGGCTATGGAACATTTTAGAACACTATGGAAGACACAAGAATGTCTATACTTATCTAGGACAATATAGAACATTCTAGAAACATATAAAAGCTTGTAATAGATATAGAATATGGTAGATAGTTCTAGAATAGCCATGAATGTATGTAGATCTAGAAACTTCCTATAAGGAGGTGGAAACACCTATAAATAGGTGTGGAGCTCATTTGCTCCAAACCATCCCAACATCCAAGTATCCAAGAAAGCCTCAAAGAAAGCAAAGTGTGTAGTAGTCTCACAAAGTGTAAGTTCTCCTTAAGTGTCTTAATAAAAGTCTTGTTGTTTCCCATATAAAAGAGTCGTGTTCAACACAATCTAATCTAAACATTAGGAATTTTAAAGGATGATGAAAAAAAAACCTTGTTAGTTTGTATGTACACTTTTATACATTTTGTGTACTTTGTATCTTGTTTAAACAAGTGTTTGGTCGACTCAACTTTATAGCGACTATACAGTAAAAGCTATAGACATATTTTACAGTATAAGTAGTGGTATGATTTACATTATCTAAATCACCAACCCAAATAAACAAGACATGGATTGTACCTTGAACAACATGCAGTTTTGGAATAACAGCAGGAGCGTAAATAGTCTGCAGTTCATCCCAAACATCTTTTGCACTGAAATCATCTTGATGGAGTTTTCCTCTTAGACGATTCACAACCTGCCCAAGTGTTTCTTTAGAGAGGGAACCAAGAACCCAACCTTTCACTAGGGCATCTGATCTTCTCCACATCTTCTGATGAGTCTGATGATCAACCACTTTCTCTTTCCCGGAAACACTACTACTACTACTGGCTTCATCAGGGCTTACGAGTGTTCCATCTATGAAACCTGACACACTATGACTCTCTAACAGGCATAGCATCTGTGTTTTCCAAATACCATACTCATCCCTATCACTTAGTTTAAATGTAACAAAATTGGGAGCACAAACATATGATGGGTATGGGTATGGGTTTTCTTCTCTAACTTCCAATGTGACATGTGGATTAGAGCTAGACCTTGAGTTTGCCATCTTTGTTTTTTTAAGTCCTCTTGCTTCCATCTCTTAGTTATTTGAATAGAAACATGGAGTGGATTTGTGGTGCCCACAAAAGCCACTTGAGGATTGAATCCTCCCCAAGTAATTCCCTCAGAAAGTAAAATTTCAAGCAAAGAATATTATAATTGGAAAAGTTATTTACTAAACAATTTTATTATCTAACTTATTTATCAAAATTTAATACATACAAAAGAAATTAAAAAACAAGTGAAACCTGTCTTTGCATATGTTTCCCTTCAATCACTAGTCTATTTTCTTAGTCCTTACATTCATAGGCAAAGAGAATCATAACAAGAACTCTTTATATTGTGAGGAACATATTTTATGTTTTGGTTGACTTGAGTTCTTACAGATATATAAAGTGCAAATAAGACCAGTCCCAACCTATTCTTAATTTCACATATTTTTTAAATAGACAACCATAAGGGAAAAGCCCTTTGGTTATTGTTGATTATTTAAATGGAAAATATTAGACAAGATCAACCCAACATAACTAGTTCATTTTATATATGATAAAATTTAGATACATCCTTTCATCTACTTAAAAGAAATTACTAATATAGGCCACTTATTAGTTATATTTTTCAAATATCATTTATTGGCATCTTTGTAAGTAACTGTATGTGCATTTTTTTAAGGCATTTCCCTTTCACCATGTTACACACAAGGCTGGACAATCATCACAACACATACTCATACACCAAACTATATATAAGAACTTTTTCAGTATTAATCTATGGCTATACATTGATAGGAATCAATCCCCTTTTAAAGAAAAAAAAAATTGATAAACCAACCTATACATAAGAACAGTTTCAGCAACAAACTTTTGGGATGAAACGGTAGTGCCAATATAACTTTTGGGTTAGTGATTTTAAGTTTTAAAATAGGAGAGAAGCATTAATTTTTTGTAATTAGACTTATCACCCTCCCTTCATGGACACTAGTTCTTATTTGTTTTATATTTAAAAATAGTCTTTAATTGTACATGCAGTACCATTAGAGTTTGGTTTATACCAACTTCATATCTTTTTTTTTTTTCATTATCTGGTGTTCCAATAGTGTCATCATTGCAAATAACTAGCCTGGTGTTGATACAGCATCAGTACTTGCCTGCTGGTATAAATACTAACTCTTAACCTTTTTTTGTTTCGGTGAATATTCCTATCCTACCATCTTCTTACACATCTTAAAAAGAAAGATGTAGCTGATTTGTGGTACCCACAAAATCCACTTAAAGATTGCATCCTGCCCAAGTTAACCCCACAAGATGTGTAATCCACTTAAAGATTGCATCCACTTAAAGATTGTTCTAAAAGAAGTAATCACCACACATAATAAAAGTTTCAAGCAAAGAATATTTAATTACAAAAGTTACTTACCAAATGATTTTACTATGAAATGCAGAAATGTATTTATTAGATTACATATAAGTACCCGGAGCCTCATTTCATTATTACCACATAAAATAAAAGAACGAGTGAACCCATCTTTGTATATGTGTTATCTATATGTAGATCAAGCTCTCACCACTTAGAAATTTCAAATAAAATCCAATATTGGTTTGTTGACACAGGTCAAAAAGAATTAAATCTTAATTTGGTTGACTGAAATTTTAATTTATTGTGGAGTTGTGAATGCATATTTAATCATATATGCAGTAGGAATATGCTTCAAGAAGATTAAGACCTGCATCAATGAAAAATATTTAACTCTGTTATATTCGTAAAAACCCCTGAATTATTTTCTGTCCTAGAAAAAGACACATAATTTTTCCTATTTTATCTATCCAAATTTCCGGTAACAAGCCCCAACAGCTGCTTTTTGAATTTTAGACAAACTTTAAACAATAATTAAGAAATAACAATGTATTCTTAAAACAATAAGCAAGAAATAGGTACACAGTTTTAAACATCTAAGTAGCCGGTTTTTCTTGCTTAATGTTTAAAAGTTGGTTTAAAATTTCTGTTCAAAATGTACCTGCTGAGAAATAAGAACTTTATTTCCATCACACTTGGGCTCCTATGCATTTTAAAAAGCAAAGATTAATCAGGAACTTTTAGTTAGGACTTAGGTAATAAGATCATGTAATGCAATCACTCATCCCATCATGGAATGGAATGGAATAAAGATGTTGCCAACCAAACTGTAAGATTACTTAGGTTTGGAACTTGCATCACTTATAAACAAAAAGGAAACAAGTATGCAGCTAAAAGAAGAAAGAACAGAACAATAGAAAATTGTTTGAGTACTAAGCTTTTTCTAATTAAACGAGAATACAAAACTTTTTTTGAAACATATGAAACTTGTACCCTATTTATACTAGACATAATTAAATCCTAAACAAACACAAAAACTAAAACAACGTCTATATCAAGTTTCCTAAAATACCTTATTTAAACTAGATATAAAAAATCTTATAATAAGGAAAGTTTCCTATTAACCGATTAATCCAACAATCACCTCCTTAATCGGTTTGATCATGCCACTCATTCAAAACACTCCCAGTTCCTCTTCGATTAGAACCGCTTCTTCCTTTTCTCATTTATGACACTCGTTTTTATAGTGACCAATCTCACCACATTTGTAACATCTAACGTGACTTTTATCCCAAACACGTTCACTACCATCCACTTCTTCCGGACCCCCGACCTCTTCCCCGGTCACGTCCAAAGTCATCCCGATTTGAACGTCCATTGCCACAATGCTTACAAACATGTGATTTTTCCTCACTAGCCAACAATAACCCACCTTGAGTGTCCTCCACTTTCTCGGTTCTTCTTTATAGGCTCCTCGTATGCTTTCAATCTACCAACCCCTTCATTGAATAACATTGAATCCAACTCGAAACAATGATCTATTGAAGCCACGATTTGAAGAAACGACTTAGGTATCGAATCAAGTAACCTTTTCACCAAATCGACTTCTTCATGCTCATAACCAAGACTCCTTGCTTTTGAAGCGAAACCGAATAATTTTGTCACAAAATCATCGACTGTTTCACCCTCCATCATGCGCAAACTTTCAAGCTCTCTTTTTAACGTTGCAAGCCGAGTCATTCTCACCCGATCCACACCCGAATACGGTGTTTTTAGCCCACCCATTACTTGCTTTGGGTTGGTGTAACTCGCCATTTGCAACACCATGTCTTCGGGCATCGCTTGAAACAAAAAAGCAAGAGCTTGTTTTGACTTCTTTTGATCCGATGTTTCACCTAATGCCTTTGGTTCGACCATCTTCAATATGCGTGTGCATCCATAATTGACTTGACTTTGACCGCCCACACCAGATAATTCGTTGGAGTCAAAACCGGAAGTTGATATGTCATCGAACCTCCATCTTTAACCAACGACATCCTTTTCTCCTTAACCTCAACCTCTTTAATCAATGTTTTTCCGAGAGCACTCTTCCACCGGACAACAAGACAAGGTCACGACAACCTTTACCGTATTTCATCACCTGCAAAACGAACTGAATTAAAGCCACCCGCTTTGACGTTTTCCTGTACGTTTATTCTGCGCTTTTGGTTAGTCTCTTACAAGCCCGATTAAGAGAAACCGGGGTTGCTTGTGATCAACCTCGAATCACATCCGCTTCATCGAAACTGATATGATACCACGTGTAAGATTACTTAGGTTTGGAACTAGCTTCACTTATAAAAAAAAGGAAACAAGTATGCAGCTAAAAGAAGAAAGAACATAACAATAGAAAATTGCTCGAGTACTAAGCTTTTTCTAATTAAACCAGAATACAAAACTTTTTTTTAAACGTCTGAAACTTGTACCCTATTTATGCTAAACATAATTGAATCCTAAACAAACAATAAAACTAAAACAACATCTATGCCAAGTTTCCTAAAATACCTTATTTAAACAAGATATAAACAAATCTTATAATAAGGAAAGTTTCCTATATTAACCGATTAATCCAACACAAACAGTAACCTTGGAGTTGATTGCTTGATTTAAAAACAATATTACAGGAACTTTCGGTTGATTACAAAACAGAAAGAAAATTACAAATGACATAAATTATCAAAACTCCCAACCAGAAAAGTTTTTGATGACCAAAACGAAACCGAAACACCACTTAGTTATTGAAAGTTTGAACGAGAAATATAAAATAAAAATAAATAAAAAAAACAGATTACAAATTGAAAAAGAGTAGGACAGATGAGTAGAAATTGGATGATGATTGATGAAATTCGGCATGTATATTTGCGGTGTATATATGTACATATTATGGCTCTGTCTCAGATAGAATAGAAATCGAGGTCGACACATTTCCTTCTTCCAAGGTTCGATGTATTCCCTCCAATTACAAGTTCGGCTTTCAAATCGTGTATCAAATAGCTATCCGAACACAAAATTAGCGATCCCAAATACTGATTGATTACCGATTGGCCCTAATTGGACATCTGGTTGGCGTGTTTGGAAAGTGATTCAATTCTCTTACCGATAGCAATTTGGCACACTTTGTAGTTCATTTCAGCACGTAGCGATCAGAACGGAAATCATGAGCGATTTAGGTTGAATCGATCATTATCTTGGAACGTCTTAAATTAGAGAGTCAATCTTTTGATTTCCAATCATTCATACGATTCAAACCATTTCTATTTGTTCTAAATTCTAGGGTACAACATATGTTTATGAGCACATGCACACAACACACCATTTGGAAGAAATAACAAAGTACTTTTAAACCTTAAGCAAGAAATAGCAATGTTGTCTTAGACAATTTTTGGATATATTTTAAAATAATTTTTATGATCATCTTCTCGACACCTTTTGGAAGAAAGAGCAACATACTTTAAACAGTAATATTTAATCCATTAATTTTATGTATTTTCTTTGGACAAAAATTGATGGGTTTTAGCCATAAGAACATCCTATGTGCTCATACAAACCCTAATGCTTGGATCTAGGTTTCTCTATTGTACATGCAAGTTATCCAAGACTATAAACCCTAATTCTAGCATACAAGTAATCATATTAACATAAGAATAGGTTTAAGATGTTACCTTGACTATTATATAGTAATAACAATCCCAAATCTCCTTGTATTGACTTTAGAAAGCCTAGAGTCACAAATGTCACTCCTCTAATGGTTCACAAACACCATAAGCAAGAGGATGAAGAGGAGAGAGGATGGAGGCTGCCCAAAAACGTGTGAAACCCTAGAACAAAGCTTCCCACCATTTTTGAGTCATAAGGGGTCTATTTATAGTGAGGGTATTAGGGTTATCTAACAAGGAAACCCTAATTTGGATGCTTAAGCCCTAAGCAACCCATGGACTCCTTTAATTAAGGCCTTGGACGATTTCCCCATGGGTTTCCCATAGAATTCGTCCACTCCTTAATTTAAGACAATCCATAGCCCATATTGCAATTATCTTATAATTACAATTATAGTCCCTTAAGTTTAATTAATCTCTTTTAGTCACAAAACTAATTACCAATTAATTAATTAAACAATATGATTTCTCCTTTAATATATTATTCCCATAATATATTAATAAATCATGTTTAATCCTTTCTCTCCATAATTCATCCTATCAAGTTGCTTTGGTGAAGGCAACCCAAAAGGACCATGCACCATCGGGTCAAGTACATACCAAAATAGTTATGGACTTAGACACTAATCCAATAGTCTCCCACTTTGAAAAGTCTAATAACTATTATGCGTATGACTTCAGATCCTGATCTGCAATCGTAGCTTTCCAAAGCCGTTGTCAACTTTGATCCTATCAGATACGCATGTCCTTTAGATAAGGGATCATATATTCCTCCATTCTAGATATCGTATGAGATATGATTTCAAATCATTCTCTTTGTACTATATCTCGATTCCCGATTTATGACGACCGACTAATTGAACAAATCAAATTAGCCCTAGCCCAGCCGAGCATTTATGTTTGTCATCACTAAATCATCGAGGGTCCCAAAGATATTGCTTTTATCCTACTTTGGATAAAAGGAACGGATAAACTTTGATACAATGCTTGCTTGCACTTACTCACCAAATCACACACAACAATATGTTTTATAACACCAAGTTACTAGTGCGTTTACATATTATCAATGTGCAACCGATTTGCAAGATACCACTCACACATCTCGGTTTCAAGAATATAAGATGTTATCGTCTCACCAATCACTCGTGATACAATTCATGGAGTGATCCAAGTGAGCGTAGCTTTAATCCAATGCTCAAATTCATATTCATAAGCACTCATGAACGTTGCAGCAAACATTTGCTTATGTCTAATGCTCTTTAGACAATCCACACACCAATTCACGACAGTCTTCATTCATACCTACTTCCAACATATGAACGACTGTGGCCCGTTCGAATAATTTGATTGTTCTTAACCAATTAAATTATTCAAGAAGTCAAAACATGCAAAGTGAAACACAAGAATAATACTAATCCCATATGGCTTCAAACCTTTGAGTATAAATAAAACACCTTTTATTTATCACCATATCAATTACTCATTATTTGTCGTTTCGGGTAAGCAACTTCTTGCTTGAATTATTACACTTGTCCCATGCTCTTAGCATGCACACAATGTTTACCTATGGTTCTTACTTTGTGAAATAGACCAAATTGAGCACATTTCCAATCATTCTCATTTCACAATCTCCAAATCCTTTTTCATAAGTGAAAGAATATCAAATTCTTGCTACTTATAGAATATGCTAGATTCTAATATTCTATGCAACGATCCTTTCGTAATGTCACTGCACCTAAGTCACAAAGACTATTGCCAATGATATTCCAAAGTCTTCTATTGGAGATTGTTACAAGACAATTCCTTAGATATGATGTCTCTCAAAGTACATTCCTTTGAACATCCTTTTGCATAAAAGTTTCTAATCTAGACATATATTTTCAATATTCAATTCCCAATATGGACACGTTTCCATATTTTCCATATGACAACTTATTCTTGATAGAATCTTTTCTATTTATAATAATGTCGACATGGTCCATCCAATATTATACTTCCAACTACTCACAAGCGACCAATCCTAGGCGAACTTTGGTTTGTCCTTAGATAGTTGTTTAATTATCTTAGTCAAAACCGATTCTTGTCATTTTCCCTCTAAATGCGCTAGACATTTGGAAAATTTTAGAATGGTCAAATATTATAGCATTTGCAATCGATCCTATACCCGAAGCGTATGGGACACAATGCATAATGTCTTACATAAAGATTTGATACTTTATAAATCTTCCGCCATAATATTTCATTTGCTATGTTCTCAAAATTCGAATTGTGAAGAGGAATGCCGTAATCATAATCAAAATTTTGAGAACACACTATGTACCTTTGACTAAATTTATTAACATTTCTCAACCTAAGCCTTTAGATTTGAAATGAAGCATAATATTGTCCCCCTTAATTATAGCAAAACAACTTTACAACCCTTACGACTTTGCAAGGTATAACTCTTGTTTTCTATAATTAATATTGCCAACTTGCAATACGTGCCTTAATAATCATACAGTCATAACATTTATGCTCCCACTATCATGATGATTATTATAAACATAACACTTATGCTCCCACTAGCTTTGACATGTATTCAGAAACATCTTAACTTTCAGAAAAACAATGCTTATTGAATTTCTTAAGTTCATGTTTCTAATACTTAGTGCTTTGATAATCTTTTATCCAGGCTTCTTGAACTTATACACCTTTGCCTTAGATAGTTCATATGTGTGTCTAAACAATTTCCAAACCTCATAATTCAAATTATGGAAAGGGATACCGTAACCATAATCGAATTCGAGAATGCAATTTTACAATCACTATCTTCTTAAAATCTTTCTTAGTGAAAGTATTTCCTCACAATCATTTTCATGAAGGAGGAAATCTTATGACACTTAGATTTAAACGGTGTATTTGTTCCTATCCATGTGAATTTGTTAAAACCAAAGTTTATGACAAATTCAAACTCATATGGACCGAACTTTCTTAGTCTTGATTTCTTGCCTTATGGTAGCACAGCTGCCCACCATGTCTTGCAAGTAGATAAGCAGCTCACCTTTTCTTATCAATGTACTTTCCATTGATCAAGGTCCTTGCCTTTTATGCATTCAAATGAGAACTCATAGGGCTCACATGCATAACTAACTCAATTGGAACAACACATAAACAAAATAATGTCAACACGATAGGTTGTAAACCTCAACTTGTGTGCTAGTGATGATCGATAAGGTTTATTTGACTTGTTCTTGAATCCTTTCAAGACCATTAAGACTCCCACTGACTCCTTGACATATACGATTCTCTTGTTAATAACCATTTCTTAACAAACAAATATTCAAGAGTTAGTGTAGCTTTTATCAAGACATTTCATAAATTGGTCCTAGTTGGTCTTTGTCTTATCCAAGACATCACAACTTTTCCATATTTGATGAATGCTATAAACCTTCTTAATACTTATCACTCAATGTCACAATCTTAACTTTAAGACTTGTTTTGGAACAAAGTTATGATTGACTTCTTGATTTAACCATTTCTTCAATGCTTGATTCCTCTTCCTAGACATACAATTGTACTAAGACTCACCTAGAGGATCAATTGAGATGTGGTTCTTAATCATTAAGACCTATCATAAAGCATAAAAGGTACTCTCCCTTCTTCTTAGAATGGAGAAACTTTTATCTTTCTGCCTACTTGATTCTTCTTATTCGTTCTGCTATTGATTTAAACTTTTTCAATCAATTCATAATTACACTTAATCTTGTAAGTATAATAATATTTACTAAACCTTTAGTAAATCATGACGAATATCATTGTCACTCTTATGGTGGACTTGATCAACACGCAACTTTGTGTGCTCGATCTCCTAGTCCTTCACTTGACACTTTGTCAATGAATTAGTCTAATTTCCAAATATGAAATTTCTCATTCATCGTGCAACCAAGTTGCATGATTCCAAGTTTCTGTCCAATTGAAACTTGGGTGATGAGAAACTTTCCTTATTCGGTAAATTCTTCGACATTTCCACAAATAACATAATAAGAACCAAATCCATTATTGCTAATAATAGAAACATTTTAACATCAATTTTTCATACACGCCATTGCAAGGATAAATAAATAATATAAAATCAAAATTTATTTTATTGCGGAAAAATTTTGTCCTTACAATGCAATTCATTGAAAAACTATGCTAATACATCTTTCTTAGCAATCTAATTCTAACTCTAAGTAGTAGCTCCAGAATCTAATCTTCGAGAAATGCGATCGAAATCCATTCCTTCACGGTTAGATTCTGCTCACTTCTTCCCTTAAGCTTCCTTTCTTTTCTTCGATCCTACAAAACATCAATTGTAATCTTATCACATTATGTATTAAGAATCTAGAATAGAAGCTTAAAAGAGTTAGTTAATGGATTTTACCTATATTAGAGCCATACGTTTCGACTCTCCCATCTCTTAGATCTCTTAGGTAAATGGGGCAGCTTCGTCTCCAATGCCCTTTCTCTTGGCAATAAAAGCAAATTGACTCTTTTGGAACATGACATGGAACTACTTCAGACATTGTCTTTCTCTTATGATCAAACTTTTTGATCATAGCATGTCTTTCGTTGCCATTCTCTATATCCATAGAGGTCTTGAAGGCAGATTCACCAATCAACTTTGCTTTTCTATTGCGCCAAACCATTGCTGATTCAGCAGCAATAAGCATATAGGTGAGATCTATAAGGGTCACGTTGCGGTTCATAATATAGTACTCTCTTACGAACTAACTATATGAGTTAGGAAGTGACTAAAGAACCCAATCAACATCCATTTCCTCACAGACAACGGATCCTAACATTCTTAACCTATCAATGTGTGACTTCATCCCTAGGACGTGTGCACACACCGACTCTCCTTCTTTATGTTTACTTGCCAAAAGGGCTTGAGTGATCTTGAACTTTTCAAGCCTTTGAACTTGTGGGTTAGGGAGAACAATTGGAGGAGGTGGAGGAAGTGAAGCATGATTTCTTGTTCCTCAATCGAATCGTGGAATACCATCTTCATGTGGAATGCTTGTTCCATGGGATTTGGGAAAACCATAGTTGTCGAACTTTGACATCTACAAAATGGGAGAAAACAAACTCAAGTTAGTTGATTGATTGAGTCCTTAGTAAATCACCCAAATGAGATACTAAGGCTAGGACCCAACACAATATTCTACAACTCGGGAGAGGGATGTCGTAACCCAAATTGCAGAACATTTGAAGGTAAGTGAATCACGATTCACTAATTTCCACCATGAAAAATGAAAAAGAAATTTAAGTTTTAAATCTATGAAAACTCCTAGATCCTATGAGATTCATTGAACATTTCAATGGTATGTTTAAATCTCGATATGCCCCTCTTGTTTGTGACTGGGATGCCGAGGATCACAAAGCGGGTGTGAATAACCATGCAAACTTACATGGTGCCCTCATATGTTACAGTCACCTATTCGATGTGTCGGTAAACCACACACGCTCCACCGAACTATGACAAACATTGAGTCACCCTTTGCTACCTTTGCTTAGAACCATTTAGTGTGCCGGTAAACCACACACGCTCCACTAACGTCTTCGCAAGGGCACAAAGTGTAATTTCATGGAATTGCATCAATTCACTTCTTCCTAAGTAACTAAGATTGGGAATTTGTAAAACATTTAGTTACTTTTGTATATCATTATACTTATAATGGAAGGTTTTGTCCTATCCTACCCGTTCGGCTAACAACCCTCCACTAGTCAAGAGTGCGGTGGGTAAGAGTGGATACTCATTCAATCGCCATTTTATAGGCAATTTCCTTAAACACCCCTTATAGACCAGCTTCGTGAATGAGGCCTACTAACGGTAAGACTGACTTTTACTCATACATATATATAATGTTAGACTTTTAATGTTATATATATAGTATATGGTGTATTTTACACTTTTAAAATATTAGGTGGTCAAAATTAACAATTATACTTTTAATTCAATTAAATTTTAAACCAAAAACTTTATGGATTTATTAAACCTCTTTTAATTATACACCTTAATTAATTAATAAAACCATAAGGGTGTGATTTGAACTTTTTTCAAAACAATACTAGAGTTTTAGAATTTAACATTCCTAATTAAACTTTTAATCAACTTTTAAATTCCAAAACTTGAGGGCAAGTTTTGAAACATTTCAAAAAATTAGGGTTTAGAATTTAAATACACATCAAATTAAACTATTAATCCAAAATTTTAAATTCCAAAACTTGAGGGCAAGTTTTGAAACCTTTTTCAAAACATTAGGGTTTTAACTATTTAAATTTGAAAACAATAAAACTTTTGGGTTCAAATTTAAACTATAATACCTAAAGGGGAAAATATGAAACTTTTCATAACACAAAGATCAATAACAAATAATCTAAATTAACAAGTAATCACATAATTATCCATATTTAATTTATTTAATGATTTCTTGCAAAACAATTTATCAATTTAATCAAAATAATTAATCAATTATCACATAGGGAAACAAATATTTTATTAATTGATAAATATATTCAATTAGATCAAGAATATAGTCAAATATATCACAAAATCGGATTTATATTGATCTAATATGATAAGGCAACTATCCTTAAGCAAAAACAGCAAGAAATCCCGGTTTTCCCTTCCTTCTGACGAGTCGACTCGCCGAGTCAGGCATGGAGTCGTCGAGTCAGCATGTACTCGGCGAGTTCATCTATGGACTCGGCGAGTCCAACCTCCAGAAACATAAAAAACGAATTTTTCAATCATATAATGCATCAATACAATAGAAACCAGTCTAGGCTCTGATACCACTGATGGGTTTTAGCCATAAGAACATCCTATGTGCTCATACAAACCCTAATGCTTGGATCTAGGTTTCTCTATTGTACATGCAAGTTATCCAAAACTATAAACCCTAATTCTAGCATACAAGTAATCATATTAACATAAGAATAGGTTTAAGATGTTACCTTGATTGTTATGTAGTAATAACAATCCCAAATCTCCTTGTATTGACTTTAGAAAGCCTAGAGTCACAAATGTCACTCCTCTAATGGTTCACAAACACCATAAGCAAGAGGATGAAGAGGAAAGAGGATGGAGGCTGCCCAAAAACATGTGAAACCCTAGAACAAAGCTTCCCACCGTTTTTGAGTCATAAGGGGTCTATTTATAGTGAGGCTATTAGGGTTATCTAACAAGGAAACCCTAATTTGGATGCTTAAGCCCTAAGCAACCCATGAACTCCTTTAATTAAGGCCTTGGACGATTTCCCCATGGGTTTCCCATAGAATTCGTCCACTCCTTAATTTAAGACAATCCATAGCCCATATTGCAATTATCTTATAATTACAATTCCAGTCCCTTAAGTTTAATTAATCTCTTTTAGTCACAAAACTAATTACCAATTAATTAATTAAACAATATGATTTCTCCTTTAATATATTATTCCCATAATATATTAATAAATCATATTTAATCCTTTATCTCTATAATTCATCCTATCAAGTTGCTTTGGTGAAGGCAACCCAAAAGGACCATGCACCATCGGGTCATGTACATACCAAAATAGTTATGGACTTAGACACTAATCCAACAAAAATAGCAACATACTTTTTTAGAAATACATCATTGGTCCTGAGGGATGTATTGTTTTTGAGGATGAAGAACATTTTAACCAATAAGTATGTCACTCAGCCATAAAATGATCCTATTTTGTGCATACTTTTTGTTTATGAACATTCTTGTGGTAGTAGTGGTATGGTGATGGAAAGTGTAAATGGTACATGCAATTCCCAATTCTAATAATAATTCTGATACGTAGTCACCCAATCAATATTTCTCCAGCCTAATACATTAGATAACTTAAATACTACAAATTCAAATGACTACATTTTTTACCACTTTTCACATCTATATGGTCTGCCATTTTATAAACAAAGAAAAATAATTAATAAAAAGGATGGTCTCTTTTCTTACCAAAAATACTTCGGCCATATGTAGCACTAATCAAATCTATGACAAGAGGGAACTGCAGGGTAACAAAAGAGGTGATTGGTAGGCATGTCAAGACAACTATTGGAATAAGAATCCTGAAGTTGCTTTGGCCAAAGACAAGGTACAACGTTGCAGCAAAAGCTACTATCATGGCTGTGGTTGAGATGAACAAGGTCGCCAAACCAATTATCAACTTTGTAGGCAACTTAAATAGAAAGTCTTGTTCAGCAAAACGTGCGGTGAGAATCGACAAAAACATTAATAATGATGTAACAGCTGCAAATAATGATATGGCATCTGATATTGCAAATACTGTAAAAGCGGTGTGATTGGTAAAAATTGGTATCCCCTTGTTCTGATCGCTTCCTCCTGGCACTGTAATTGCTGCTGCAAAGACAATGGTGATGATTAATGCAGCTGTAATCGTGTAGGACTCCGCAGTAGACTTCATCCATTTTTCTCCTTCAATCACCAACTCCTTGTGTTCTCTACTAAATACCATTTGTGGTGTTTCATTGAAAGAGTTCTTTTGTATTACGCTTAGAGGACAGATGAATTTTTCCACTTCCTACAAGATTACAATATGTTTGTATGTTAATTGTTACACATGCTTGATAAAACTTATGGCACGTCTTTTAATATGACGTACGTCAATTTTGGATCATCGATATTCATACCTTAAACCATTGCAGTTCACGTTGTATTTGTAAAGCTGCCCCCGATATAAGATTCAATTTGTTGTTAGGTGCCAATCTTGCAGCTAGATGCAACAGGTTATTCCCATAAGAATCTCTAACTGTTCGATATATATTCCTATGTTCACTCATCTGATAAAGGAGGTTGTAAACTTTTTCTGAGCGATTTATCACAGCATACTGAATAATGTTGTGACCGTCTTCGTTGGCACTCAAAATTGCATTTGGGAAGAGAAACACTATATATTCTACAAACGAATTTGCATTTTGTCTAGTGGCTTCAAGAATCGGATTTTTGTAATAGTGATGGTAAGAGCTGGGGTGATTCTTTTCCTTTATCAAATCAGATGCCCTATACAACAGTCTCATAGCATCTTCATGAGTTTCAACTCTCTCTTTAATTGATAACCACACTGCAATATATATAGATCCAAATGAGTATCTCAAAATGACGAAATAGATCTTTTTTTTCTCTCTTTTGTTTTTTAGTAATACAATGATGGTACTTGTTGATCATCTTACCTAACATCCCAGGGATAAACAGAAAAAGCATAAGGATGAGGTAAGCCACTGCATTAAGCGATGGGATGTTTGTTAGAAGTAATAATAGAATGTGCAACCAGCATGTTGAAAGTTTAAGAAAATATAAACTAATGACTTACCAAGAATGATTACACTGATTATCAAACTATCAACCCATGGGGAAGATCTGTCAATTCTGTAAATGCAGGCTGCTCTTTCAAGTAATTGATCAGTCCATACAATATAAAAAGTGGTGTGCAGGAAGTTTGTTAGAGACGCCTTATAAAAAATGACAATGTAAAGGAACACGCAGATTAATTAAGATAAAAAAAAAAAAAAAAAAGCAACAAACCTTTATATCTTTCAAACATATTGACTTGGCTTGGGAAATTTTGAGCTATAGCCATAAGCACAGCATCAGAATGCAATGTTGTGTAATGCTTCAATAGTTTTCTGGCAAAGCCTACACACACACATAGTCCAAAGTCAGATCTATACATTAAGCGGATGGGTAGGTTTTTTACTAACCAGTAACACTTACGGAAATCTTTAGACGAAATAACACTAACTAGAAGCTCATCACCAGTTTTGCCAGAAAACAGGGCGTCCTTCTGTATGTCATCGGTATTATTGATATGTTGCAACAGATGTCGGGCTGTGTCGGTGTGCATATTAGAAAGAGCCAAGGCTAGTGGTGTCTGACCCTCGTTGTCCTCGGCCAACAACAACTCTGGGTTTCTTGCCACCAAGATGTCAGCAGCTTGGGTGTTGCCAATAATGGCAGCGACATGAAGCAGTGTACTTCCATCTGAATTTCTCAGTTCCATTAATTGTGTGTTCTCAGGTATCCTTTCCAACAATTTCTCTAACAATTCCGGGTTCTTGGAAGTACCGACTGCTACATGGAGCACCGTGTTGCCATTATTCGTGATTTTGTCTATCACTGTAACACTTCCAAAACTCAAAATCCCTTCAACCGCATCCCAATATTCTTCTTGAGCATATTTGTACAATCGTTGGAGATTCAATGCTCTGTCTTCTTCATCTTCACCTTGTAGTGTATCTATATATGCATACTTTTGTTATGAAGGTAAAAAAAGAAAAAGATAGATACAAAGTATGTGCTCTGATGGTGTAATCTAATCTCTAATCCAAATATTGGGGATTCTAAAGAAGGAAATTAAGTAAAAACAAAGAAAAAACCTTGTTCATGTACATGTTTATATGTTTTGTCATACTCTGTATCTCTTTTACCTTGTTTGTTTAAATAAATACTTGGTCCACTCAACTTTTTAGTGACTATATATACAGTAAAAGCTATACATATTTAATTTACTAGTAGTATGCTTCGGTATATCTAAAAGATAAACAAAAATAAACGATTGATTAGATTAGCAAACAAGAGATAGATTGTACGTACCTTCAACAACAGGAGGCAGTTGTGGAACAACAGCAGGAGGAGCATACATAGTCTGCAGTTCATCCCATACATCTTTTGCACTGAAATCTTCTGCTGCATTTCTATCTAAATGAAGTTTTTCTGTAAGACGATCCAGAACATCCGTGAGTGTTTGTTCCGAGAGGAAACCAAGAATCCAACCTTTCACAAGAGCATCTGATCTTGTCCACAGCCAAAGACTGTTATGGTCACACACTTTCTCCCTCCCGGAAACACTACTACTTGTTTGAGGGTTTACAAGTGTTCCATCTACAAATCCAAACATACCATGACTCTTTAAGAGACATAGCATCTGTGTTTTCCAAACACCGTATTTGTCCCTACCACTCAGCTTCACACTAATAAAGCTTGCTGCAGCAGGATTTGATGGATATGGGTATGTGTATTCTTCTCCAACATCCAATGTGACATGTTGATTAGAGCTTGAGCTTGAGCTTGCCATCTTTGTATGTTTTTTAATTTTTTCCTATCTTCAATCCTCCTGCTTCCATCTCTTAGATATTTAAATAGGATACATGGAGTGGATTTGTGGTGCCCACAAAAGCCACTTTAGGATTGTATCCTCCACAAGTATTCCCTTAAATATTAAAGATTCAAGCAAAGAATATTATAATTGCAAAAGTTATTTACTAAACGATTTTACTATTAAATTTATTCATCAAAATGTAATGCAAGTACCGTGAAGGTTATCTATTTATTACAAAATAAAAATAAAGAACAAGTGAAGCCCATCCCTTCCATTTTTGTAACCCGTCTGTGTTCTTAGTCCTTCATACAGTCATAGGCAAAGGGAATTATAACAAGAACTCTTTAATCTTTATAGAGTAAGGAACATAGTTTATTGTTTAATTGGTTGACTCAAGTGAGTTCTTACTGATATATAAGGTACAGATAAGATCAGTCTTTGAAACAACAACTCTAATATAATCCTAAACTGCTCCTAATTGTAGCTATGTTCCAGACGAGATTTGAACACTTAACCTCAAAGGAAGACAACACCTGATACCGCTGGGCTAGAAGCCCTGTGGTTTTTGTTGATTGTTTAAATGGACAAAATTAGACACTAGATCCACCCAAAAGAACTAGTTCATTTTAGATATAATAAAATTTAGATACATGTTTTTATCTACTTAGAAGAAATTACTATACAAATGTAATACACTAATACTGGGCGGTTATTAGTTATATATTTAAAATATCATTTGTTGGCATCTTTGTAAGTGACTACATTTTTACGGCATTTGGCCTTGCTTTCATCATGTCCGTATGTTACACAAGGCTGGACAATATTCATAATACATACTCGTACACCAAATTATGTGTATGAACTGTTTCAGTATTAATCTGTTGCTATAGATTGATATGAATCAGTCCTCTCTTACAGAGAAAAACTATTTGATAACCAAACTATATAAGAACAGTTTCAGCAACAAACTTTTGGAATGAAACTGTAGTGCCAATATAAGTTTTGGGTTAGTAATTTTAAGTTTTATATAGGAGAGAAGCATGATTTTTTGTATTTAGACTTATCACTCTCCCTCCATGGACTGTAGTTCTTATGTGTTTTATATTTAAGAAATAAACTTTAATTGTACATGGAGTACAATTAAAATTTAATTTATACCAACTTCATATCATTTTTCTCATTATCTTGTGTTCATTGCAAGCTACTAGCCTGGTGTATATACAGCATCAGTACTTGCTTGCTGGAGTAAATACTAACTCTTAACTTTTTTTGTTTCTCTCAATATTCCTACCACTTTCTCGTACATATCATAAATAGAAAGATGAGCTGATTTGTGGTGCCCACAAAAGCCACTTAAAGATTGCATCCTCCCCAAGTAATACCCACATCTGTTCTAAAAGAAGTAATTCCCTCATATAATAAAAGTTTCAAGCAAAGAATAGTAATTACAAAAGTCACTTACCAAATGATTTTACTATGAAATGTATTTACTAAAATGCATATAAGTACTGGGAGCCTCATTTTACTATTACAAAATAAAAGAAAAGAACAAGTGAACCCATCTTTGTATATGCCTCTTATGCAGGTCAAGCTCCGAAACTGACATTTGAATTATATAAATTTCAAATAAATCAATTGTAGTGTGTTTCATGTGTTGGGTAACGAGTCAAAAAGGGTAAAATCTTAATTTGCTTGACTGAAATTTAATTTATTGTGGAGTAGTGAGTACATATTTTATCATATATGTAGTAGTAATATGCTTCATGAAGATTAAGACCTGCATCAATGAATTAGAGGTGAACAATGCATGGCTTTCTGTGGACCTTTTGAAACCAATGCCGGTGCTAACGTAACAAGTTTGACACTTGAGTTCGTACAGTTAGACCGAGTTGAATAAGTGCTTCCCTCTAAAAAATAATTAAAAAATAGCAATGTACCCTTAAAACAATAAGCATGAAACAAGAACACACTTTTAAACATCCAAGTAGTCGGCATTTTTTGCTTAGTGTTTGAAATTACATTGCTATTTCTTGCTTAATGCTTAAAAGTTGATTTAAAATTTCTCTTCAAAATGTATGTGTTAGGACTTGGGACTACTCTTAATACTAGTTAAGGCTTTTAATAACATTTTTTATAAGTACCTGTCTGTCCAAAAAAAAAACACATCGGTAGACTATCATTTGGGTGGTCATAAGTATAAAGGAGGATCATCTTGTGTCTTTGGCAAGGCAGACAGTGGGGTCGGAGATCATCTCTCTGTTATAGGAAGAGGACCATTGGGGTCTAGGGCGAGGTTAGGCCTGTGTAGCTCTCGATGGGGTGAGACTCGTGGGCATGGCCCGTTCGTTGGTATAGACTAGGTGAGACCCTTGGGCAAGGCCCACACGTTTATGGCAGTACAGGTGAGACCTGGTAGAGACCGGTTAGGTTAAGGTTTTGGATCTTGGTTTTAGTGGGATGTCTATGTGGTCAAGTGAGTGGCAAAGGGTTATGCATAGGCTTGGGTAGCCTTATCAGTTGGACTCTCAGAAACCTGGTGGATGGACCAGGTCTGAGGTGTGAGACTGGTAGTCTAGTGAATGGATGTCATGAATCAGAAGATTCCAGGTTAAATGCAAGTGTAAATCCTTGGATCTCAGGTTTTGAGTTATGCACCGAGTTGATTTTTGGTTGAGAATCATGTTGGAAGTTGATGGTGTGTGTATATATATATATATATATATATATATATACATATATATATATATATATATATATATATATATATATATATATATATATATATGCTAGATCTTAACTCAGAAGGTTATGGATTTACAAATCTGTGTAACGGTTTATCAGTTGGAAGGCTCAGGGCCAAAACGGGATGTTTTCAGTTCGAATGGTAGAAAAGGCCCTTGTGATTATGCTTTGGAATGGTTTTACCTGTGAGTAGGTCTAGCAAGTTATAGGACTTCAGAATTAGAGCAGCAACGTATCGGTTCGATAATTAAGGAATCAGTGTCTTGTTCAACACTAGAATGTTTAACTCCCAGAGTGTCTCTTGCTGCTCATTGTGTTCCTGGATTCGTTAACTTCGGGATGAGTCTTTTACTTGAAGGATTATCTAAGCTTTCTATCAAATGCAAAGTTTCAGCAGCAAGGATCGACCAGTGATTATGTTTTCAGTGGAAACAACAAGATAATCAGAGAATAGAAGTGTTATGATCGGTTGGATTACAAAGTGAAATTGTAATGTCAATGTTTCGCCATGGGCTGTCTGTCAGGACCAGACAGGGTTTACAATTTTGATTTTCGGGCATAGTAGTAATGCTTATTCTTCAAGGGTAGCGGTAGAGGTGTCCTAGTTGTCCGGTGTGGCTGGGAGGTGGTAAGGAGGGATTTCGAGGACGAAATCTAATTTAAGTAGGGGAGAGTTTTAACATTTGTTTCCTTGGATGAATCGAGTTAGGGTTTCGGAGGGTGTAAAGGTTGGATTTTGGAGAAAAAGGGGTCCTGCAGCCCAAGCCTACGAAGTTTTAGGGTTTCCCGCGTATTTAAGCCCCCGTAACTCAGTTTTAGGGTTCATTTCTCATCCTCCACCTTCCTCTAGCTCATAAAACCCTAACCTAATCAATCTTTGTGATTTTGGATCAATTTTAGTGTTTTGGTGGCTAGAAGAAGAAGAAGAGGTTCTAGAGTGTTGGTTCAACAAGGAGGCTTCATCATCATCATCATCTTGTGCACATTTTGGATCATTGTAAGTGTCGAAGATCCAATATTTATGAACTCAAATTGCTAGATCTAAGTTCTAAGCTCCTTTTTGCATGTTTATGATGGATTGCATGCTTGGAATCCATAAAGTAATCGTTTAGGACATGCTTAGGCCATGCATGTCCATCAAGTAAATGTTTTTATTGGCCTTTAGAGCTCTTGTTAGCTTCTGGATGAAGTAGGATTGAAGGCTTAATGGATTAAGGACTTAAAGGTTGGGTTTTTAGCCTCAGCCTGTTCTCACAATGTGAGAAGCATCTGGTCTCGTTTCTGGTCATCTGTTTGGGGCTCACGATGTGATAGAGGCTTCTCACAACATGAGGGCAGCCCTGTTGACTTTCCCTTGACTGAGTTAACTATGTTGAGTCGTAATAAGTTGGGATTTTATTGAGTGAGTTCTCACGACGTGACCAAAGCTGGTCACGACGTCAGATGTGGTTTTTAGGGTTTTGAGCCTTGTTGGGCCCTAGTTTTTTGTATGTGGGCCTTTTTGATGCATGCGCCCATTTGGAGATTTGGGTATCTTTTAGGAGTTTGGGCCTTCTTGGATTAGGTCCAAGATGGGTTTTCGGCTAATTAGGAAGTTGGGCCATAATGGGCTCTTGTTGCTATTGGTGGGCCTCAGATTTTGGGCCAAGTGAGGAAAGGGTAAAATGGACTTTTACCCTAAGTGTTGAACAATCGGACTTGGATCTTAGCTATGGGTTGTGGTCCAATTATTAATTTGGTATTATTTGTTGGTGCTAGGCGTGGGGGGTTTTCCAAATCGGCAGTCCGAGCTTTTATATGAGATATTCGACAGTTTGAGATGAGTCTTCCTTTGTAGTAGCCGTGGGTCGAAGTCACCAAGGCCGGCCCACAATTTATGTTATAGCACGATGATTGTCTTTGTGATAATTGCCAGTCATGATTGTATTTGTATGAAGACTCGGTGATTACTATTATGATATTATGTGGTAGTAGTAGGGGTGAATAGACCCGGTGCCTGGTTGATATAGACCGAAGAGGTAGGCCAGTACCCAAATATGTTTAGCAGTATCCAGTTGAAATAGACCGAAGGGGTAGGCCAGCACCCAAATATGGTTGGCAGTGTCCGACTGAAATAGACGGAAGGGGTAGGCCAACACCTAAATATGCTTGATAGTATCCGGTTGAAATAGACTGAGGAGGCAGGCCAGCACCAAGATATATTTGGCACTATGTTTGTATAGTATGTTTGATTCATATGTGGTATTTTAGAGAACTCACTAAGCTTCGTGCTTACCTTTTCAATTTTTGTTTTAGATACTTTCAGTTTGAAAGTAAAGGGCCCAGCTTTATTGCAGCGCATCCACCTATGTTTCCACTCTATGATGATTTTGAGATTTTACTCTGATAACTGTTTTCTTATAAAGTACTTTTGAATATTAGAAAAAGGATGTTGCATGTTGACTTTAACTATAATTAATGTTTTGGTTGAATAAAAAATGAAATGTTTATCTCAAAATTTTGGGATATTACATTTGTTTTTTCATGACGAAGCTTTGCCTGAACCAATCATAGTGATGGTAGATCAGAAAGAAAAATGGAGTTAAAAAGAAGGAACAAGGTCTAACTGATAATAGAAGAGGATCGCCATGAAGACGATCGTGAGGAAGAGGGTAGGGTTGGATATGAATTAGTTTGATAGCATATTGGACAAGATATTTTCCAATAAGGAGATTATTGCATTAACATTGCTTGAATACAATATAAAAGGGTCATATGGGTTGAGAAACTAATGGGCTAAATACATACAAAGGCTACTATACATATATACTATATACCATAGTAAGCATGAAGTAAGCATTTATTTATTTATATATTTATTTTTGTGAACGGAAAATATTACATACTCCTGCTAAACTACCCCTAATACCACCTATGTTCGGGACGGGATTTAAACCCTCAACCTCAAGAAAAAAGGGCAACACCTGGTACCGCAGACTATAAAACCTTTGGTATGAAGTAAGCATCTAGTAAGCTACTTTTGTTCTTGCTTACATAGTTTCAACTCTTTTTTTATTAGTTCCTAACATTTTCTCATGACAAACATTTCTTAAATGTTCTCTGTAATTGTCTATCCTCTATCGTGCATGTAACTCTATACAAGCTTTAGACTTCTTTAAGTTTCTTAATACGCAAATATATACATATATTTTTCTGAAAACAGGGACATTAATTAAGTATATATATTTTTTGGAAACAGTACCTGTTTTCAAAACAGGGCTGATACAGTACCTGTTCACAATCATTCCGATATTTAATTATATATGCAAGCTATAACCCAGCAATCACTGTTTCTCCAACCTAAATACCTCAAATAACTATCATTTTACAAAGTTAAATGACTACATTATTTTGTACCACTTTCCACCTATATTTATTCATCATTCTACTATCAGGCAAAAAGTGTTCATAAAAAGGAAAATCTTTTTGCTTACAAAATACCTTGATAACCACGTGCGGTACTAATAAAATCTAACATGACAGGGAACTGCAGGTTCACAAAAGAATCGATTGGTTCGTATGCCAAGACCGCTATTGGAATAAGAATCCATTTGTTCCTTTGGCCAAACACAAGGTACAACGTTGCACCAAAAGCTACCATCATGGCTGTTGTTGAGATGAACAGGGTGGACAAACCAATCCTTAACTTGAGAGGCAACTCTTGGAGAAAGCCTTTTTCAGAGAAAGGTGCCGTGATAATCGATAAAAATATTAACATTGATGTAAAAGCTGCGGATAATGAAATGGCATCTGATATTGCAAATACTGTAAAGGCGATGTTGTTGGTAAAAATTGGTATCCCGGTTTCCTGATTGCTTCCTCCTGGCACTGTAATACCTGCAGCAAACATAATGGTGATGATTAATGCAGCTGTAATCGTGTAGGACTTCACAGTGGACTTCATCCATTTTTCTGCCTCAATCATCAACTCTTTGTGTTCTCTAGTAAATATTGTTTGTGGTGTTTCGTTCAAAGAGTTCTTTTGTGTGATGCTTAGAGGACAAATGAATCTTTTCACTACCTGCAAGATTGTTACACATATTGGATAAATGGTCATGGTCGTTAATTATCAGGTATTCCAATTTTGAATAATCGAGATTCATACCTCAAACCATTGCAGTTCACGTTGTATTTGAGAAGCTGCCCCTGGGAAAAGTTTCAATTTGTTGGAAGGTGCCAATCTTGCAGCCAAGTGCAAGAGGTTATTCCCAGAAGAGTCTTTCATTGTCCGATATATGTTCCTATGTTCGTTCATTTGGTAAAGTAGGTTGTAAACCTTTCCTGAGCGATTTATTACAGCATACTGGATAATGTTGTGACCACCTTCGGTGGCACTCAAAATTGCATTAGGGAACCAAAAGACAATAACTTCTACAAGCTCATGTGCATCTTGTCTAGTGGCTTCAAGAATTGGATTCGTGTAATACTGATGGTAAGAGCTGGGGTGATTTTTTTCCCTAATCAACGTAATTACATCCACCAACAGTTTCATAGCATCTTTATGATTTCTAACCCTCTCTATAATGAATGGAGACACAGAAACATAGATCCAAATGAGCATCTAAATTTTAAAATAAAAAAATTGAATTCTTTTTCCCTCTCTTCCATTTTTTTTTTAATCCAATGAGGGTACTTGTGGTCATCTTACCTAACATCATAAGAATTCTGAGGTAAGGCTCAAGCACTGCATTACGCCATAGAAGGCTTGTTAGAATGATGCGATTAGTAATAGAATGTGTTAACTAACTGATTAGTTAGAATTAGTTATGCAGTTAGTTAGAAGAAGGGCATTTATGTAATTTCAGTTATTTGTTCAGTTAGTTTGATAGTCTGTACATATTAGAACTTATGCTTTGTATTGATTCAATTTCAGTAATGAAAAATGAAGAATATTGAAGAATTTCTCTCTCAAATTCCTTTCTTCAATCTTAGTTGTAACATGGTATCAGAGAGGTAATTCGATTCGATCTTCCGCATTCACTCTGTTTTTCTTCAAATTCTTTCTTCTTCATCGATCTGTTCAGTTCAATTTCAAACGAAATGTCTCAATCTGTTAATTCCTCATCTCAATCTCATGTTATTGATATTTCAAATCCATTCTACCTTGGTTCTTCCGATAATCCAAGTAATGCTCTTGTTTCTAATGTTTTCAATGGTGTCGGATTTTCTGCCTGGAAACGTTCCATGACGATTGCTTTATCTGCAAAAAACAAAATTACAGTTGTTGATGGCACGACATTGAAGCCTCCTGATAATTCTCCATTATTTGCAAATTGGTCGAGAGTAAACTCCATGGTTATCAGTTGGATACTCAATTCATTACATCGTAATATTGCTGATAGTCTTATTTTTCTCCCAACTGCTTATGACATCTGGAAAGAACTTAATCACCGATATGAACAAGCAGATGGTGCTCAGATCTATCAAATTCAACAACAACTTTACTCTCTGTCTCAAGGATCCGACGATTTTTCAACTTACTTCACCAAATTGAGTAAAATCTGGGATGAACTTCGTCTTGTTCAAAACATTCCTTCATGTACATGCGCTGCTGCTACAGGTATTGCTAAATACCTTGATGAACAACGATTGATTCAATTACTAATGGGATTGAATGATACTTATAAAGTTCTTCGTGGTCAAATCCTAATGATGAAACCTCTGCCAAATATCTCAACTGTTTATTCTATGATTGTTCAAGAAGAAAGACAGAGAGAAATCACTATTCCTACTAACATCAATCATGACACAATTGCAATGAACGTTTCACACGATTCTTCTTCAAATTTCTCCAAGAAATCGTTAGTTTGCACTCATTGTAAGAAGACAGGGCATTCCAGATCTCAATGTTATCGACTAATTGGTTTTCCATCCAATTTTAAGTTTACGAAGACAAAGAAAGATGAGACAAAGTCTGTTGTTCAAATCGCTACTTCTGATGCTTCTTCTGCAATTTCTCAAGAACAGTACAATCAACTTTTGCAGTTACTTTCACAATATAATGTGCCATCATCCAGTCAAGCAAATTCTTCTATTCTTCAAGAAGCAATGACATCTGATGGTAATGATTTTTCCTATGCTCACTTTGTAGCTAATGTGTCCAAGTCATCTGCATTTCTTACACCACATCTTTCATTCATCATAGACACAGGTGCTACTGATCATATGTGTTCTAATTCTGAACTTTTCTTATCTTTAATTCCTTTCACACAGCCACATTCGATTGGGCTTCCTAATGGTCATTCTTTGTTCATTACACACTATGGTGATGTTCAAATTCATGCATCAATCATTCTCAAAAATGTATTGTATGTTCCATCATTCAAATATAATCTTGTGTCAATCCCCAAACTCACATCACAGTTGAAAACATTTGTTTTGTTTACTGATGAGACATGTCTCATGCAGGACCCCTTATTGAAGAGTAGATTAGCTCTTGGAGTCATTGGAAAACGAATAAATGATCTTTATGTGTTTGAGTATCATGTTCTTAAACAAAATCTTTCTTACGGTTTTTCCGTTTTCACTTCTGTATTCAATTCTCCTTTGTCTTCAATTTCTCATGTAACCCATAATTCTTCTGATTCGAATGTTATGTTGTGGCATAAACGTTTGGGACATGTTTCTATTGATAAACTCAAACATTTCTTACATTTACCTATGAAGTATGATAATGATGCTATTACATCTTGTTTAACTTGTGCTCAAGCAAAACAAACAAGATTGTCCTTTCCACATAGCATTTCAACTTCCAAGGCTTCTTTTGATCTTATACATATTGATGTCTGGGGTCCTCATAAACATAACACATATGATGGTTACAAATACTTTGTTACTATTGTTGATGATTATACACGACACACTTGGATTCATTTGTTGACAAACAAGAGTTATGCCTTCTCTATAATTCAAGCATTTGTCAATCTTGTCAAAACCCAATTTCACAAAATCATCAAATGCATCAGAAGTGATAATGCCAAAGAACTTGGATCAAGCAATGATGGGGTTGCTTATTTCACGAAACAAGGGATCATTCATCAAAAATCAACACCACACACACCTCAACAAAATGGGCTTGTTGAGAGGAAGCATCGACACATTTTAGAGGTGGCTAGAGCTTTATTTTTTCAATCAGGAATAGGAGTTCCATACTGGGGAGAATGTGTCAAAACTGCTGTTCATATAATTAATAGAACCTCTTCTAAACTTCTACAAAACAGAACACCATTCGAAGTTTTATATGGTACTTCACCTGATATGCAACTGTTAAAAGCTTTTGGATGTTTGTGTTTTGTTTCTTCTACTCCAATTGGTAGAGACAAATTCATGCCTAAAGCTCACCCTTGCGTATTCCTTGGCTATCCTTTTGGTCAAAAAGCATACAAAGTTTTAAATCTTGTCACTCACAAAATACATGTCTCTCGAGATATCAAGTTTTTTGAACATATATTTCCATTACATGCTCTCAAATCTGTTGAGTCATTTAACCCAACACCCTCCTACATTCCCAATATTCAACCAGAGAATCATGTTTCCAATGATTCTATTCACAATTTTGTTCCCACTCAACCTTCAAATTCTTCTTCTACACTCAATTCTCAAAATACCCCTGAACCTTCCATACAGCTCAGAAGGTCCTCTAGAGTTCATATTCCTCCTGCACATCTTCATGATTATGTGTGCAATGCTGCTATTAGTTCTGATCTTAATTGTCCTCACACCATTACAAATTTTTGCATCAACAATTATCACGAATATACAAGTTGTAATATGGTTTCGCATAATTCATATGTTTTTAATGTGGGAACTATCATCAATGAGCCAGCCTTTTATCATCAAGCAAAGGGCATACCAGAGTGGGAACAAGCAATGCAGAATGAATTGAATGCATTACAAGAAAATGGGACATGGGATGTTGTTAAACTTCCTAAAGGAAAAAAGGCTATAGCTTGTAGATGGGTATATAAGATCAAACAAAAATCTGATGGAGCTATAGAGAGGTATAAGGCTCGTTTAGTAGCCAAAGGGTTCACTCAAAGACATGGAATAGACTTTCATGAAACCTTCTCTCCTGTGGTTAAATTCACCACTGTTCGGAGTCTTGTTGCTATTGCAGTCAAAAGGAATTGGAATATACATCAATTTGATGTTAATAACACGTTTTTACATGGTGAATTACATGAAGAGGTATATATGCGTTTACCACCTGGTCATGAGGCTTCTTCCTCTCCTTCACTCGTTTGCAAACTCAAAAAATCTCTTTATGGGTTAAGACAAGCCTCTAGACAGTGGTATGCTAAACTCTCCACTGCATTACGTTCTAAAGGGTATTTTCATTCTCCTAATGATTATTCTCTTTTCTTAAAGAAATCCTCTTCTTCAATTACAATCGTTGCAATCTATGTTGATGATATACTTGTTACGGGTGATGACATTGGAGAGATACAATGCTTAAAAGAATTTTTACATCATAAATTCAAGATTAAAGACTTAGGTCTTTTACATTTCTTTCTTGGAATTGAGTTTAATAAACTTGATCATGGCATGATGATACATCAAACCAAGTTCATCAAACAACTACTTCACGATTATGATTTAGATGATGCTACACCAGTTTCAAGTCCTCTTCCTCCTCAAGTGAAATTACTTCCAAACATGGACAATCCACTTCCAGATGCAACAATTTACCGACAGCTTATTGGTAAACTCAATTTCTTGTTGCATACTCGTCCTGACTTAGCCTTCTCTGTACAACATTTAAGTCAGTTTAATCAGGCACCTTCTCAAAAACATTATTCTGCTGCTATTCATGTTCTCAAATACATCAAAGGTACTATTTCACAAGCTTTGTATTTTAATGATAACAAAGATTTCAAGCTGGATGCTTTTTGTGACTCGGATTGGGCAGCATGTCCCATTACTCGAAAATCAGTTAGTGGATACTATATTCTGTTTGGTGGATCTCCAATTTCATGGAAATCAAAGAAGCAATCAACTATATCCTTATCTTCTGCAGAAGTTGAGTACCGATCAATGCGACGAGTCACTGCTGAACTTTCCTGGTTGAGTCGTCTTCTTGATGAATTAGGAATTACAGATATTACTCCTATACCCCTTAAATGTGACAATATGGCTGCTATCTATATTGCCAATAATCCTGTATTTCATGAACGTACAAAACACATTGAAATCGATTGCCACTTCGTCCGTAACAAGGTTCAAGAAGGTTTAATCCGTCTATCTCATGTTGATACAAATGAACAATTGGCAGATGTTCTTACAAAACAAGTTTCAGGTTCTCGATATCTTGAAGCTACATCCAAGCTTGGTCTACTTAATGGTCCTAAGCTTGAGGGGGGGTGTTAACTAACTGATTAGTTAGAATTAGTTATGCAGTTAGTTAGAAGAAGGGCATTTATGTAATTTCAGTTATTTGTTCAGTTAGTTTGATAGTCTGTACATATTAGAACTTATGCTTTGTATTGATTCAATTTCAGTAATGAAAAATGAAGAATATTGAAGAATTTCTCTCTCAAATTCCTTTCTTCAATCTTAGTTGTAACAGAATGTGCAACCAATTAACAACTTAAGAGTTTAAGAAAAGATAAACTCATGTCCTGGAAACCCATGGAATACCTGTGCCAAGTTGTCTTTGCGATGAGGCTTTGTAACTTTTGTAAACCATCTCAAATCGTTCATAGGACCCTTCAATATAAAAAGTGGTGTCTAGGAAGTTTGGAAGAGCAGCGTTATAAATAGTTTGACAATGTAAAGGAACATATATGCAGAATGAAAAAAAAAAAAAAAACAAAAAAAAAAAAAAACAAACAACAAACCTATATATTTTAGAAATCTGTTGAGTTTTGGGAAATTTTGAGCTATAGCCATCAGCACAGTATCAGAATGCAATGTTGTGTAATACGTCAACAGTTCTCTTGCAAAGCCTACATATATATATATATATATATATATATATATATATATATATATATATATATATATATATATATATATATATATATATATATATATATATATATATATATATATATATATATATATATATATATATATATATATATATATTCCAAAGTCAGTCGTAGTTATTAAGTGGGTGGATAGTTTTTTTACTGAGATCAGTGGACACTTACAAAAATCTTTAGAGGAAATAACACTAACTAGAAGCTCATCACTAGTTGTGCCAGAAAACAGAGCATTCTTCTGTATATCTGTATTGACGTGTTGCAGCAGATGTCGAGCTGTCTCTGTATGCATATTAGAAAGAGCCAACGCCAGTGGTGTCTGACCCTCCTTATCCTTGGCCAACAACAAATCTGGGTTTATTTCCACCAAGATGTCAGCAGCTTCAGTGTTGCCAATAATGGCAGCGACATGAAGCAGCGTGCTTCCATCTGAATTTGTCACATCTATTAGTTGTGTGTTCTGCGGTATTTTTTCCAACAATTTCTCAAAGAATTTCCCGTCCTTGGAAGTGCCGACTGCTACATGGAGCGTGGTGTTGCCATTATTGCTGATTTTGTCCATCACTGTAACCCTTTCCTGCCTCAATATCTCTTCCACCCCATTCCAATTAGCTTTTTGAGTATAACCGTACAATATAGAATAACATCTGATGTGATTTGGTCTAATCTAAACAATGCGGATTTGAAAGGAGGATGATAAAAAAAATCTTGTTTTTATCTATATGCTTTTATCCGTTTTTGTGTACTTTGTATCTTGTTTGAACAAGTGCTTGGTCGAGTCAACTTTTTTGTGACTATATACTAAAAGTTATACATATTTTAATGTATAAGTAGTGGTATGTTTTAGTTTATCTAACGAACCCAAAATAAAGCGATACATTAGCAAACAAGAGATAGACTTTACCTTCACCAAAAGGAGGAAGCTGTGGAAGAACAGCAACAAGGTACATAGTCTGCAGTTCATCCCAAACATTTTTTGCACTGAAATCTTCTTGATAGTGTTTTCCTGTGAGACGTTCCAGAACATACCCAAGTGTTTCTTTAGAGAGGGAACCAAGAATCCAACCCTTCACAAGGGCATCAGATCTTCTCCACAGCTTGTGATGAGTCTGATAGTCAACCACTTTCTCCTTCCCAGAAACACTACTACTACTACTGCTGGCTTCATAAGGGCTTACGAGTGTTCCATAAATGAAACCAAGCATATCATGACTCTGTAACAGACATAGCATCTGTGTTTTCCAAATACCATACTCATCCCTATCACTCAGCTTGAAGGAAAGAAAATTGGGGGCACAAACATGTGATGGGTATGGGTTTTCTTCTCTGACTTCCAGTGTGACGTGTGGATTAGAGCTATAGCTTGAGTTTTCCATCTTTATATGTTTTCTTTTTGAGTTTTTCTGCTTCCATCTCCTACATATTTAAATAGAAACATGGAGTGGATTTGTGGTGCCCACAAAAAGCACTTTAGGATTGAATCCTCTCCAAGTAATTCCCTAAAATATTAAAGTTTCAAGCCAAGAATATTATAATATATGAAGTTATTTACTAAACGATTTTACTATTAAACTTATTTATCAAAACATAATGCAAGTACCATGAGGGTTATATATTTATTACAAAAGAAAAATAAAGAACAAGTGAAACCCATCTTTGCATATGCTTCCGTTTCACTATCAGTCTGTGTACTTAGTCCTTCATACATTCATAGGCAAAGGGAATCATAACAAAACCTCTTTCTGGGATAATTAAGTAGCATACTTAGTCCTTCATACATTCATAGGCAAAGGGAATCTAAACATTACGGATTTTAATCGAGTTCTATTGTGGAGTACATAAGTGGTAGTATAGGTGCAGATAAAAGATCATTCTTTGTATAAACATGTGAATTGATTGTTAAAAAAACATAGACTATTTCAGTCGGTTGTAGTTCTTTTGTTGACTGTTTAAATCGAAAAAATTAGACACTAGATTAACCCAAAATAACTAGTTCATTTCAGATATAATAAAATTTAGATACAAGCTTTTATCTACTACAAAGAAATTACAATCCAATGTAATATTCAGTTATTAGTTATAGATTTAAAATATCATTTGTTGGCATCTTAATTGGTAAGTAACTGTGCATTTTTATGGCATTTCAACTCCCTTTCAGCATGTTGCACCAGGCTGGACAATCTTCTTTCATATCTTAAATAGAAAGATGTAGCTGATTTGTGGTGCCCACCAAATCTACTAAAAGATTGCATCCTAATAAAAGTTTCAAGCAAATAATAGTAATTAAAAATGTTATTTGTCAAATGAACTCACTATGAAATTTATTTATCAAAGTGCACTATAAGTACACCCTAAGCCTCATTTAAAAAAAGTTATTTAGCATCTTCCTCTATCCATGAGCTTGCCAATAAGTTTTCTTATACGGCAAGATCTATTTAATAATTCTCTCTTCTCGTGTCCAATGTCCTTAGATGCTACCTTTATTTGTTGATATTGATGAGAATGAGATCAGTGAATATCAATATCAGGACAGGTTTTGGGGAGACATAGATGAGAAAGGAGTAGAAGGTTGCGACTAAGAGGGAGAGAAAGGGTAGGGAAGTGGTTGTTGGAGTGAGAGGGGTAGGAGACGGATTCCCATTTCCACTTGAAGAAGATATTGTTGTTAAAATGAAGATGGGATGAGCTGTGTTTCATCGTGAGTGAGACTAAAAATTAACAAATTCTCATTTCGCTTGGTCAAATTAAAATGTCCATTTCTTTTTTTTCCATGTTCTATCCATGTCAAACACTATAAAAAAATTATTGTTTAGTTTTGTCCCACTGATGGTTTAGAAATATTTAGTTTAAAATTAGGCAATTGATGAATAGAATGCATAGATATAAAACATCTAACTATAAATTAAGGAGTTACCTTTCTAAAGGAATTTAAAATTGTTTGCTATTTTAGGAATAAACTAATTTTTGAGAAATTATTTCGTGCCAAATTTAGGGATAACTATATCGTTTTAGAAGATTTATCAAAATAAAAAGGGTATAATTTTTTTTAAGTGTGTTTTTCTTAATAGAATGGACTGTTATTAAAAATTACCAAAGCATGTATGTGTTATAGCAACCCAAAAGTTGGTGCAATAAAACACCAAAATCCTGATTTTTAAGCATCAAAACCTTACTCATTTTCTTTATAAAGGAAATTGAAGTTGTTTGCTTCTTATTTATCAAAATAAGAATGGTGTAAAAAAAATTGTACAAAGATTGCATCCTCCCCAAGTAACTGGACATCAGTTCTAAAAGAAGTAATCCAACAACGATCCATTTGTAATAAAAGTCTCAAGCAAGGAATATTAATTAGAAATTTTTTTTAGCAAATGATTTTTTTCTATGGAATTTACTTATCAAAGTACACTATACGTACATAGCGAGCCTCACTTTATTATTACAAAACGTAACACGCTAAAATCATCTAATTTTGGTAACATGTAACCTAGCATATTAACTTGATAGTTACTGGCTTTAACGGCGGTTGCTAAAAGCTCAAAGCAAGCAATATTCAAGCATCGAGTTCTAACTAGTGACTGCCTAATCATGCCAATCTATCATATCATCTATAATCTATACTAGCATGCAGTTCTAGAGGCTCACACAGTAGGCATACAAAGACATCTCTCCTAGCATTCCATCATACAATTCTGAGTAGATCCTTAGCGCTACTCTAGCATACTATACACATATACACATACCGAAATGGATAAACATGTATCGGTATTTTGGGAAATACATACTTGAGCTCGGCCGATTGCACGCATCACACCTCTTCTTTTATAAAAAAAAAACTTTTGGAAAATCTTTTCTTTTTAACAATTCCTCAGTTTGAGCTCAAACACACCCGAAAGTATACCCGAATCCCTCAAACCAAACTTCTGATACCAATTTGTAACGTCCTAAAAATACCAAGTAAATTTTTTTTATTTTTAAGTCAACCAAAACCATCAATAATTCATTTCAAAAACCAATCAAGTTTGACAATGTAGAAAATAGTTATCAGAATACAATTTAAAATCATAGAATACGGGACACTGGTTGATGTTGTGTGATCATGTCGGGCCCTTTCCCTTTGAACCAGAGGTACTTGAAACCATAACCATAAACTCTAAGCACAAAGCTTAGTGATTTTCCCAAAAATACACATACCATACATACATCGGACCCCGTCCGACATCCAGTGGGCCCCGCCCAGTACAAATCCGTTAATAACATGTGATAGGCCCTGCCCAACACATATAATGGGCCCCGCCCAAACATACAAACAAATACATGCAAGAGTTACAATGACAACTAGCATACTATATACATAATCCAATGGGATGGCATTGGTGCCTTCAACCCGCAAATACTATGAGGAGACTCACCTCAATCAGAAGATAACTGAATCACACATGCATTGCTGCTACAAGGTCTCCTCACACTAAACATATCCAAAAACCACCCTAATTATTAATATGGGTAATAATCCCATAATCAAGGTCTAAATCATATTCTCTCTCACTAAGGGTAAAAGACCATTCTACCCTTTCCAAGACCAGAGAGCAGCATGAGCATCACCTTCGCGAGCTTTTGGGGGTTTTGAGGCGGGAACAGCTTTATGCCAAGTTCTTGAAGTGTGAGTTTTGGTTACGAGAGGTCCAGTTCGTTGTGCACCTCGTTAACCGGGATGGGATTTTGGTTGATCCAGCCAAGATCGGGGTTGTCATGCAGTGGGAGGTTCAGAAATCTCCCTTAAAGATCAAGAGTTTCTTGGGTTTGGCAGGGTATTATCAGAGATTTATTCATGATTTCTACAAGATTGCGGTGCCTCTCACTCGTCTGGCAAGGAAGGGATTGGATTTCCGATGGGGCCTTGAGCAGCAGTCAGCGTTTGAGACTCTTCGTCAGAGGTTATGTGAGGCCCTGGTATTGACCCTCCCGAAGGAAGTCGAGGATTTTTTGGTATTCTATGATGCATCCGTCACCAGTTTTGTGGTGGTCCTTATGTAGATAGGACGAGTGATCGCTTATGCTTCACCATACTTGAAGCCGCATGAGATCCGATATCCCACGCATGATCTAGAGTTGGGGGCAGTGGTTTTTTCCTTAAAGATTTGGATAAATTATCTTTATAGGGTTCGTTGTACTGTCTACACGCATTACAAGAGTTTGAGACATATTATAGATCAGCTGAACCCGAACATGAGGCAACACGTGTGGATGGACGTGGTCAAGGATTATGACTGCAAGATCCTTTACTATCCTGGTAAAGCGAATGGGGTAGCGGATGCGTTGAGCCGCAATTCGGCTGGGTCTTAGGTCGGGGAAGTATGTGTGAGGATATCCATTGATTCTCTGCTTCTGGGATTAATCGGAGAGGAACAGTTAGCGGGAGTTCAAAATGAGAACTAGAAACAGGAAAGGATCAAGGGTGAGGTTGACAGGTTTGTCACTGATAAGTCTCGCTTCTTTATACACCCATGAGACAACAAGATGTATCATGATTTAAGATTGAGTTACTAGTAGCCGTGTATGAAGAGGGAGATAGTCAGTTAAGTCGAGAGGTGCTTGACCTGCAGGATAGTCAAGGTAGAGCATCAGAGGCTGCATAGAAAGTTGCAACCTCTAGAGGTTCCCATGTGGAAATGGGAAAAGATCACCATGAATTTTATCACCAAGTTTCCGAAGACGGAAAAGGTTTATGATGCTATATGGGTCATCGTGGATCGATTGACCAAGAGTGCTTACTTTTTGGCCATCCAGGAGAGCTCTTCGGCCGAAAAGTTGGTTGATGTGTATGTCTAGGAGATCGTTGCTCATCATGGGGTCCCGGTATCTATTATTTCCGACCGTGCTGTTCGGTTCACTTCCCGTTGTTGGCAGAAGTTCCATGAAGAACTAAGTACAAGGTTATATTTCAACACTGCATCTCATCCGCAGACTGACGGCCAAAGTGAATGGACTATACTGACCCGTGAGGATATGTTGTCGGCCTGTGTTATTGATTTTGGTGGGAGTTGGGATTCCTACCCACCTCTTGCGGAGTTCTCTTACGACAATAGTTATCACTACATCATTGGTGTTCCGCCATTTAAGCTCTTGTATGGTCGGAGATGTCGCACCCCAGTTTGTTGGTGGAGGTTGGTCACACGATTATGGGAACGACCAAAGTAGTCCTTCAGAACACGGAGCTTATCCAACAGATATGGAAAAGACTAAAGACCGCTCAGAGTTGGCAGAAGAGTTATGGAATTTCAGGTCAGCAATATGTCGACCAGTTTGACGTTGATTTTGACCATGTTTGACTTAAGGGTATTTTGGGATTTTGATTGAGATTGGTCATTTAGTTGGAATATGGAACGGTTAGAGCTGAGATTCGGAGTCGAGCCCTCATCAGATTTTGTCAAGTTTGTGGGGTGAGTTTTCCTCACTGTACTTACGGGTCGAAGGCACCAAGGCCAACCCATTGGATCAGGTATCCTGTTATGTGATAGTATGTTATAGTATTGTAGTAATTTGTTAGATTGGTATCTTGTATATAGGATGATCTGATGCTTAGTGATCTGTAAGATCCACATGATTGTTTGTTGACTAATTATATGTATGTTTATTTGTTATGTATATTTCGACATGTTGTGTGTGTTTGGGTTGAGGCGGACCAATGTAGATTGAAGGCCAAGAGACACAGGGCATCCCGGATAGACTGCAGACCTGAGAGGCGTACCATTCAGGCCAAAGGCCCAGAGAATGGTCCTGACAGGTTGAAGGCCCGACGAGGCATTCCAGTCATGCTAAAGGTTCTGTGAGCATTCCAGATAGTTTGTAGGCAGGTGCGGCGTTCCGGTCAGGCTGAAGGCTCTGTATGCATGTTGTTTGTTAGTATGTTTATGTGGTGGTATTTGGGGGAACTCATTAATCGTTGGCTTACAGTTTTTTGGGTTATGTTTCAGGTACTTCAGATGCTTGCGGAAAGACGAAGGTGTGACCGTACACATCCTCTTGTTTATGACTTATGATTTTTGGAGACTCTGATGTTGGAAAATGTTTTGAAAACTATTATGTAAATATTTTATGAATTTGGGTTGATTTTTAAAAGTTTAAATTTATTGTGATTTTTATGGATGTTACAAGAGAACAATTGTTTTTGCACACATGTATCGATTCATAGCCCAAACTAATCTTATAAGATTCTTTTTGATTTTATAATGTGAAGGGGGGACTTTGTTTTCTTTCAGAAATGTTGATTGCAACAACTAAAGCAATTGATCAAAAGAACTATTAGTTCATTTGTTATTCACCTTGATATGCAACATATTTGCAGTAAAGTTAAGAGACAAAAATGAAGTACAAAAAAGATATAATTCTTTTTGTACTTCTTCTAACAACTTTAGAAAGTCATCACCAACATCACTACCCCCAATATTCGAGTTCCCTTCATCGAGGATGGTATCATTTTCGGTCAACTCCTCCTTAAGGTCGTTGGTGGTTGTCGAGACCACCAAATAAAAAACCAAAATATGACGCAATACAAAATGAATTATAGTAGCTGTAATAGGGATCGAATCCTTAGGGATTGGTTCGCATCAAATTTATGCATTCGGTTTCTACAAAATAAAAATACAAAATTATATGGGGTTTTCAAAATGTTAAATGTGATAGAAAACTAATTTACAAAAATGACTAAAATGCAGAAGTATAAAATCTACAAAACAAAATGTTCGAATATCAGGATAAATCACAAGATCAATTACTTGACTAATTATCATAATTTTGTGGTGCAATGAGTTTGATGGATCCTAATTTGGCTATAGCAATTTAAGAAGTTTGATATTAGCTAGACTTTTCTTAGTTGATACAATGGTTAGAAAAGCTCATAACATATTTTCTTAGTTAAAGTCACAATTTCCATGGAGCATGTAATCAATAAAAATTAACTAGCATTAATATTTAAAAGTCACCAAATCCAAGATGATTCAAAAGGTTTTCACTAACATGTTGGAGAAAATATTTTCATGATTGTGTGAAAAGAAAACAAACACAAAAACCAATTGTTGCTTGTTAATTGGAAGATCTATAACGTAATCAAGAAATTAACCAAATAATTAAACATTCACATATCTAAACTCATGATTCAAGACATATGAACATAAATAGATGTTTTACTCGAAAATACTTTCATAGAATATCATCAAAATCACACAAAATTACTCCTAATATTAATAGTTCTATAAATTCACCCAATATTGGAAATAAAACTAACTATTTATAATAATAAAAAAAATGATAGAAAATTATATCAATACCGACAGTCAAATGAAGATAACCATAACCTCTTGAAATCGTCACTTCATGTTGCTCCAAAAAATTCATCGCAAATCAAAGTGAAAATTAACCCAATCTAGTCTTAAGAAAATAACTAATTACGAGACAATAAAATCATGATATAAATATCGATGATAATATTGTTTAAGTTCGAAAAATAATAGCAAGCAAAGAAAGATAAAACAATAAAAAAATGTGTCGTATCTAGAGCTGGCAAAAATCGACCTAACCCAACAATCCAACCTAATATTAGCATGTTGAGTTGAGATTTTCAACACATTTAAATTAAATGGGTCAACCTGTCTAACCCGTTTAATTAAATAAGTTGTGTAAGGTAAAAGTTATCAACCTGTTTTCAACCCACTAACTATTTAATTTTAATATATATTAAGTTAATAATTATTTAAATATTATAATGTATTACTCTTAGTATTACTTTTTAAATTATAATGTTGGGTTATTATTTATGTTTAAAAAAAATGCAATCATAATTCCTATTATTTTTTGGCACCGACAACAGTAGCCGGCACTCTCTAAAATCACTTTGAATTAATTATTTTTAATGTTATTTGAACATTTATTTGTATTTGCGAATTTTGATTGTGTTTTTGACATATTTTGAAATTTTATTTAAGTTTGGAACTAATTTAAATGGAATAAACTTTAGTTAATTTATTTACTTACTTTATTGTAAATAGGTAAACCTAGGTTTAATCCATTTATTTAATAGGTTAGATTAAAAAATACATAAACAGATCAACTCGGTGACAATCCATTTATCTGAAAAATTACGTTGGATTGAAAATATCAACCCATTTAAATAAACAAGTTGGGTTGGGTTAAAATCTTCAACCCAACTAATAAATGGATTGAACCCAAACCAACTCATTCCCAGCCATAGCCGTATCGTCCCTTAGCTCGTATTGGCCAGCTCTAGCCGTATCGTCCATTAGCTCGTGTTGGCTTAAATGAAATGTGATGCCCACTTATTTCTTCTACTTGGTGCATTTCTATCCTACCCCACACAAGAAAAATTGGAAAATTAATTTGTAATGGGCTGCTGAATAAATCACCAAAGTGGACTAAGATTTGTGCTCATTCGTATCTTTCCTTTCCTGCCCAAATAAAATATGATGATGGTATTTTAATTTCATTTTGGGCTGCTATGCTGCTGGACAGCCTCCTGCTCTTCTGTTCTTGAGGCCAAAAGTCATATCAAAACATGTCCACATCAGTTTATTTTTTCTGAGATCGAAGATCAACGAGTTGGTAGGACTCTTGTAAATTTTTAGCTCAATTGGAAATCGTTTGCCCCTCACCGTATGGTCTTATGATCTTGTTTGGTACTTTGTTTCTTGGGTTGAAGGATTAATAGTGAATTAAAACTACATCAAGCTTTAAGCAATAGTTAAGATGAGACAACAAAAAGCTAGGTATTTTGTTTATTTTAATTCGTCTCCTTTTTTTTATTTTTCATACAAGTACTTCAACAAAGACTTCACATACCACGATTAAAACTAGTTATTTAAAAGATGAACAATAGTCATCATGACATACGAAATTTATAGATAAAGGAGATAAGAAACCGATGTCTCAAATCCTAGTATAGCTAGAGACGTCTGCATATGGTGAGGCCATCACCTAACGGAACCGTAGAGATGCTGACACGAGGGTCAGTTGCGAGGGCTTTGTTAAACTCTACAATGGCAGTTCTCCCTCTTCTATACCCTTCAGGAACTGAATCCTCGGGTTTTGCAACTGTTCCAAACCAGAGTGTGTTGTCATATACAACAATCCCATTGACCTTCAACAATTTCAATATTAGCTCATGGTAGTTGATGTAGTTTCCTTTGTCTGCATCAACAAAAACGTAGTCGAAGCTACCATGGTTTTCAGGCTACAAGGAGAAAGATCGTTGATTAGTTGTGTAATAAAAAATCATTACATTTATCAAGTGAAACTAATTAATTAAAGAAACTCTTTGGCTGTAGTTGGGACAACGTGGTTTGAATCGGGAATACAAGTCCGATGAGGCTAAAGTAGAAGGTTTTGTAGATGTCACAATTTCAATTCATGAACTCGGTAATTTGAAAGTAATTGGTCAATTTGGATTGTGCTTTATTGAAAAGGAGTCGAACAGATAAAATAAATTACTATAATGATAACAACTCAAATGGGTCAATTAACCGACTAAAATTCGTTTAACCTACTGGATCGATTTGTTCAAATAATTATAATGATCTTTGAGTAATATAGTTTTTGTAATCATGTTCATATATTTATTTACATTAACTGAAAATTAACCATAAATCATCCATAAAAGTTGAGTTTTGATAGGACTTAAAACTAGTGAAACTTGAAAGATTCCATTTACATTAACTTTAACCATTAATTTTATATTTCACTAATCGTTAATTACATTTTTCAATACCATTTTTATTTTTCAAAGTTAACCAATTTATCGATCATCTGTTTAAAATTTTCTATAAACTCATTTAAATTTGCGTTTTCTAATTCACGTCATAATATAATGCGGACAATTTTAATAAAAAAAGATTATAGTAGAAATTAGTACTTAAAGACAAGTATACCGGGTCTTTACTTAAAACATATAAATTATGAGAACACTTTATATTAAGTTATAAATATTAAAACAAAAAACATTGAAAATATTATATAATCGTTAAAAATTAATACTTCTTACATGAAATACTATTTTTAATAAACTAAATTAACTAGGAAAAAATTAAAAAAAAATGTTCATAATTCAATTAAGATTAACAATAAGATGAATTCTGAGAAATAATATATGTAGAAAATCTAGAAACATAATAATAAAACTCTTCAAATGTTCTTAAATGGTCAGCTTAATAATAATCAGTCAGAAATCCAGTCCATAAACCCATTATAATGCATATCAAATAAATCCCTTTATCCCCATTTCCATCTTATTTAAATGTTATCTGATTAAATTATAATACCAAAAAAAGTATATTATATGCTAAATAATGATATTACATACCCTCAATTTAATGCTTATATAACAAATATTATTCATCGCCAAATCTTTTTAAATGTAAAACTAGATCACCTCTTAACTTGCGAAACGAACACATAGAATACAGTACACCGAAATATTTTATATTTAGTTTTTTTTATTATTTACAATGTAATTATTTGTAATATTCATAATACAAATTATTTCATGATTTTACTGTTGTGTTATCTAGATATATTAGTTTTGTGTAGCTTGTTAATTTCTTACGTTCATCATCATTACAAGTTAGTTATAAGTATATCTAATTAATTTGTGGTATTCATTTTTTTTAATTCTTAGTTTGTTAGAAAAACAGAACCAAGCTCCCATTTTTTAATAACTTAAAACGATTTAGAAATAAAATTCTACACGTTAGAAAACAATAACCATATGGGGATGGATCAATCAAAGCATCATCATTTATTATATTGTGTTGAGACCACTAAATCTAGTTGTTTCGGTGGGATAGACAAAAAAAACAGCTACCGACATTACACAAATACACCCTAAGTATTTTTTGTTGTTTCATACTTTCACTGATTAAGCAAATATACCGTAGGTATTGACTAATGAATTATTAATTTCCATTTTCATAAAATAATTAAGAAAATGTTTATTAAAAAAATAATAATAAGAATAAAAATAATCGATATCCGAAAATTTCTAAAATGACTATTTTTTATCCAAATCCAAAAAATCAAATATCCAAATTTTCAGATAATTTAATATCGGATATCGGAATTTTCGCATTCAGATATTTACGAACACGATTACTTGATTTATTGTTCGACTTTTGACCCAAATAATTTCAATCATAGTAGATAGTATAAACACCACATACCTTAACTTCTTAATAGTATGTAACTATGTATTAATTTTTTGATTTCAAATATTATAATGTAGGATCCCTTATTTTAAAATTGTGTTCCATTCCTGATTAATTATACAAAAAAGTTTTCACTATAATTGACCGTACTCATTCTGATCGCTTACGTAAGCAGTCAATTTTGTGTGTTTGTAATAACCATGTTTCAGGAGAAAATAAAAAATTAAACACTATTGATATATAATTTGGTCAAGAATCATTTGTCGTTTTGCTTTGGATTAATGATTAAATCGTGAACCTCAAGTATGAAGAGGCAAAACCTAGTCCACGTTTCAAAGCACAATTTGGACCAAATTATGTACACTTACATCCTCCAAGAGTTTATCAAGAGCTGGTAGACCCTCGGATTCAATAAAGTTGATCTTATGCTCCACCCCGGCCTTTTGTATAACCGGTAGACCAATCTCATAGGCTTCCCGATCCACATCTATAGCTACAATCTGCTCAAAACTCAATGCTTTGTAAACTAGCATGCATAATTACAAGTTTGTTTATTCTTAAACTCAAACTGTAACATAATGACAAACCTTGCCATCTTCAGGAATCGCAAGAGCAGTTAGTAACAACGAGTAACCTGTAAAAACCCCAATCTCTATGGTCTTTTTCGCGCCAATGACCTTCAACAAGATCTCAATCAACTGGCCAGCCTCGGGTGCCGTGCCCATCACAGCCCTACAAATTAATAAATAAATCATGTAATCTAATTTGCACAAAATAATGTTCATATCTCAAAAAACGTGAAGTTTTTACCATGGGTGTGTAGTGGTGAGAGCCCGAAGCTCCTTCAATGGTTTGGGTTCGCGAGGGTACACGTTATTCTCCACAATATACTGCATGTAAATCATATAAGTTGGTTAGTTTTGAAGATTTGAAGCAAAAATAATAAAGAAGTTGTGAAGCAACCTTGTATAACTCATGAGTTTCCAATAAGCCTTTGTTGGTTGCGAATTTTGGTTCCATTGGATCTGTTTTTCTCAGTATAATTTGTGAAGTGTAATGCTACATTTATAAATAGGAACAAATGAAATTATCGTCCTTTTTTTCACAATGATGGTGTATACCACCATAAATGAAAATCTTTCAAACACTTTCATATTTTACCTATAATAATAATAATAATAATAATAATAATAATTGGTATAGAATATGAATATTGTTGGAAATTTTTTAGAAAATAAAAACTAGTTCTTTTGGAGGTTAGTGTCGGTAGGTGTGTCTATTATTTTTAAAGTCCTTGTACAAAAATAAAAATAAATTCTTAAATACAGTTTTTTAATTACAAGAAATATTCATAAAAAATAGACGAAATTTCATAATTGGTCCCTATGGTTTAAAAAATATCTCACTTTGAGTATATTCGTGGACAATGTTACATCATTGGTCCATGTGGTTTGCAAAATTTAATGAATCGTTCTTCTACCGTTAAATCTAACTTTCTAGCTCTTAGATTTTTATAAAAATACTATTGCACCCTTATACCAAATTTACAATTTAAAATAAACCTCACCTTAATCACCATTTGTGTAATTTTGTATATATATAAAGTATAGATACAAATTATATATATATATATATATATATATATATATATATATATATATATATATATATATATATATATATATAGTGAATTTACTCCAAAACCTGCGATTTTTAGACCAACAAAGTCATAAAAAAAAAAGATTAGATATCTTAAGATATATTTCTTCTATGTATTACTATTGATTTTCTAGGTTTTAGGGTTACCAAACCCTTATGCATTTTTATTAGATTTGTCGTGTGTGTGTGTGTGTGTATATATATATATATATATATATATATATATATATATATATATATATATGGAAAAGGGAATATACATTACAACCCCACCTAAGCTTAGGTACTAGACCTCTTGAAAATACATTGTTTTACTATATAAATATTACGGTTAATGGATTCATGGTTAATACTTCAAGATCTAAATTCAAGATCGATACAATAGGGTTTAGGGTTTAGGGTTTGGGGTTTCAGTTTAGGGTTTAGGGTTTAGATTTAGGGTTTAGGGTTTAAGTTTAGGGTTTAGGGTTTAGGGTTTAGGGTTAGGGTTTAAGGTTTAGGGTTTAGGGATTAGATTTAGGGATTAGGGTTTAGGGTTTAAATTTAGGGTTTAGGTTTAGGTTTAGGGTTTAGTAATGTTCACTTGGGTGAAGTAATAAACGACAATTGAGGGAAGAAAACAAAGATGGTAAAACAATAATGAAAGAAAGAAATGTTATGGAGGATGATATATTTGCCAAGTGAAACCAAACCGGGCATATTTAGCATGTTAAAACGACATATTTTAGAGGTTTAGTACTTAAGCTTAGGTGGGGCTGTAATTTATATTCCCTTTCCCCATATATATATATATATATATATATATATATATATATATATATATATATATATATATATATATAGGTTTAGTACTTAAGCTTAGGTGGGGCTGTAATTTATATTCCCTTTCCCCATATATATATATATATATATATATATATATATATATATATATATATATAGGGTTAGGATTAAATGTGAATGGTATATATTGTGTGAATGTATGACAATTTTTGGACCATTAGATTAGATTTGTATATGGCTAAGATTAGATGGTATACAATAATTACAATGGATCACAATACATATAAACATGTCTTTTTAATAAAAGAAAATTATAAATAGTAATTATAAATTCATAATTGTCCTTTTAATTAATTCTCAATAAGGAAGTTGATAGAAATATGGGGAACCCATTTATTTTAATTCAAAATTGATATTTAATTATCAAAATCAACTCTAATTATCTACACATCTACGAACTTATAATATACAAATCATACGGAAGAATCTGAGATTCTTCCAATAAATAAAGATGAAGAATACAAGATCATTCGTAAAGAATACGAAATCATAAGAGATTTTTTGAGAACTAAACGTTGCTAAATATTATTACTGCAAATATTCTCAATGGTAACAATTTGCATTAAAAAAGAAACATTCTTAAAGAATACATGAGTATATAATGTGATATCACAGAAAAAATATTGCACTATAATCAAGAATATATACCATTTCTATAACATAAAACAATAATGTATACAATATTTTGAAGAATATATACAACCATCTATACTAGATTCTTTAAGAATATGTTTGTAATATATACTTTATTTTTTGTATAATATACAATCTTCTTGATGATTAAAAAAAAATATAATATATACTACATTCTTTAAGAATCTAAGTATCAAAAAGGCAAACTGAAATACAAAAACCCTACATTCTTCATCACTGTTCATGATCATCTTTAAACAACCAAAACTATCTACATTCTTGTTTCTCGTGAAATGCATCATACAACCCTCTTGAAGTATTACTATTATCCTCTTGAATAAAATAATACACTACAAATAAATAAATAAATAAATATATATATATATATATATATATATATATATATATATATATATATATATATATATAAGTCAGATTACTAAAATGAAATAGAATAACATATAATATTCTTTGAGAATATTTTGCTAGAAACTGACAACTACCAAGAAAACAAACTTTTCAATATATTAATGGTTCTTGACAAAAACCAGATAAACGCTTAGGACATTGAATTTCCATATTTTTTGAGAATACAAACATAATTACATAAAGTGACTAAATTCTTGTAGAATGGGTATATATATATACAAAGGAAATTCAACTACACAAAAAGGATGGACATACATTATTCTCTACAAATATATAGCTTGAATTGTAAATTTATTAAATAAGAACATCAAAGATAGAACTTGGTTGGCCATAACCACTTTGATGTAGGCGATCATAAGAATAGTTAAGAATGAAATCTTGTGACTTTTTATATACCATTATAATGCTTAATATTTTTTCTAACAATTACCATGGTTCTTACAGATTTAAGAATCAATTTTTTTTTAATTACAACTTTTTACATAATTTTAGAATGGTTAAGAATCAACTTTTTCGAACTCAAAAGCTTTTGTTTGAATCATGAGAATGGTTAAGAATAAACAATTGTGGCTACATGTTTGAATTTAATAAAACTAAAACTTTTATATAACATGAACATTGTTAATAATCATTTTTTTAACATTGAATATTCTGGTATGTTCATCAAAATGGTTTGAACTAACTTTCTTCAGCCACTCTAATGCTTACAAAATCAATTGTTGCTTCACATAGCCAATTCTCATTGACCTGGCCTAAGATTAAATGTCAAAATATTTGAATTTGCAAATTATCAATATTACACGTATTTATCATTGACTATGAGAATGCTTCACAAATAGCAATCAATTCCAAAAAAAAAAAAAAAAAAAAAAACCTTAAAAACAAACAAAAGAACTATCATATTGTTTACAACTTGGTTGGTCCTATATATAGATATTCTTAAAGAACAATAGTTAAATAAAAAATTTCTAAAAAAACAGACATTGATTGTCAAAGTAAACTGATTACCTACATTTCAATATTATCAAATTGAACTGGTTTTTCATCTCCTTTATCCCCAACTAGTAACCCGATTTCATCATTTGAATTTATTTATTCCATAAAAATCCGAATTTATCATTTAAAGTTACAAAAGACATTGTGTTCAAGCTGGATACGAAATAAGGAGTTTCTGAAATTGTTACCAAAAAATTGATGATAAGAGATGCAAAATTTAGACTGATAAAAAGAGGACTCATCATAATCGAGTAGTGAAAGAGCGGAAAGCAATTACGAGTGGTATAATGAGGGCTTAAGCAACGAAAAGGTTAAGTATGGATTCTCCATCTTGAAATCGAGTTGCAGGTCTGGATTCTCTATCTTGAAATCGAATTGTATGTCTTGAAATCGAGATCTATACCTGTCATTCAAGTTGAAGAAGAAAAAAATGGAAGGTCACTGTTATGTGGTAGCGTTGATTCCAGCGAAGACGATGAGATCGGCCTCTGGTTGGCGTTAGGCGGGATCGATGATTGTATATAATGGTGGTATGACGATGGGCAACGAGAATGGCTTTGTCGGTATGTAGCTTATTAGAGTCTGGAGATCTTAAGTATAGCGATCACTAAGTACTTACCATAATCGTAGTAGATTAATATTAGATTATAATTAATATAATTAATAAAGTTACAAAATTATATTTTTCAAATGATTGGTTTAGATTTAGCCATACATTCACACAATAAATAAGATTTATATATGAACCTAAATATATATATATATATATATATATATATATATATATATATATATATATATATATATATATATATATATATATATATATGGCTAGGTTAAAGTGTTTTTTACATTTATTGTGTGCTAGAAGGCACCAATAGGAATTTAGTAAAATTATATTATTATTTAATTAAATAATGATAGATATTAAATGGCTTCCATAATTGTATGTATATTAAATGATATCCATAATTATAATCTTCTCTTTATGGAAATTAATTAAATGCGTCATTAATGTCAGCAATAACATTTTTTTAGAATGAATTTGTATCTAGTTTTTATGTCAGCAATAACATTATTTTAGGACTCACTCACTTAAAATATAATAAAGTTGTATGGAATATGAAGAATGAGGGTGTATTCTAGGATAATATACTCTCGTTCTCCTAGAATACACTTTTATTATTTTATATATGAATTCATTCTGAAAGAATATTATTATTCACATTAATGACGAATTAAATTAGTCTCTATAAAAAGGAATTATAAATATGGATATCATTTAATATACATTTAATGTTTACTCAATTCTTATTGGTACATTGTAGCACACAATAGATGTGAGAAACATTTGAACCTACCTATATATATATATATATATATATATATATATATATATATATATATATATATATATATATATATAATTTTAACAATTTGATAACTTAATTATTATTTTTTTTTATCTTCTCAACATTTTGTTTTCTATTTTTATTTTATAATTTTAGTTATTTATGGTTTTTTAATGTTTTTATTTAGTTTGATTCAAGTAAATAAACTTAAGTACTATAAACCATGTCAAAACCATTTTTATTTAATTTTTCTTGTTTGTGAATTCAAGCATTGATTTTTTTTTTTTTAATTTTATGTCGTTACGATATATGTTTTTTTTACTTGGATGCTTCATAGTTATTTTTGTTAGCAACTTTATGATTGCATTTAGCATTATCATTATTGACATTTTATTTTCTATATTTTTTTTATAATTTTAGTTATTTATTATTCTTCTATTGTTTTAATTTATTTTGATTCAAGTAATGAGAAATAGATAACCAAAAAACTAAAACTTTTTTTTTCTCAAAACGTATCTGGTAATTTGGATTTAATTATCATCGTACAACAAGTGAGATGGCAAACGGGTAACAACCTGCGCCGCTAAGCCTTTTTGTATAGCAAAGCTCAATCTTTTAAAGACTACATTCATAAAACTAGGGGATATACCATTGCAATGCATAATCCGTTGTACTCTATTAAGAAGCTCTACCGCATCCGGTGCGAGGAAACCAAACGTATCAAACGCAAATGGTATAAACACGTGTTGATTTTCCATGCACGATTTCTCATGTTTGTCGACTTTGCCGGTAGCAGCTTTTAAAGCAGTCAGTTCTGCCATGAAACCCCTCGCCCTCAAGCACACGATAAGGGATACCCCTATAAGGTCCACACATGCATGTTTCCCTCCGACCCATCCAAAAATCAACATGTCAGGCGGTCTAAAGGTTCACCTTCCTTCTGTCGGGTCAGTCAAGAAATTCATAGGTGTCTCTTTCTTAGCGGAAACTCTTGCACGCTTAAATATTATCGAACAAAACATCTCTGACCATATCGTGCCTGTATTTGAACCCCGAGAGTTTTTTTACAGTGAACTGCATGCTTTCCAAAAGAGTCCAAACATGCCTTGCGACATACCGGACATATCTCGTCAGCTGGGATATTAATTAATTTTGTAGTTTTCGTCTTTCTTCTTTTTGGTTTTTTTTCGTAATTTTTTTCTAATTTTTTTCTAATTTTTTCGTATTATATTTTAAAATTTTCGTATTACTTTTTATTTTTCCCTATTTTTATTTTTTCGTTTTTTCAATTTATTTTTCTTCAATTTGTTATCATTTTTTTTTTCAAAAGGTGTAAAATAAAGAAGTTGAAAAGTTGAAGCAAAAAATGAAAATAAAGAAGTTGCCAACAAATCTTATATAATACATGAGTTTCAAATAAGTCTTTGTGGGTGGCGTTTTTTTCTTCCATTAGATCCATGTTTCTCAGTATAATTTATGAAAAGTAACCGATAAATTAGAACACGTTGAAATCATGGTCCTTTTTTTTTTCATTGATAATGATGATGGCAGTACCACCATAAATGAAATCTTTCAAACACTTTTATTTTTTATCTAAAAAAAGAAAATTAGTTGGTATATAAGGTTTGTTAGCAACTTCTTTACCAAGCGAGGCACGATGCTAGGCAAGGCTTAATGTCGGGCAGGGCCCGATGTCGAAGTATTAAATTAGTGGTTTGACAATTATGGTTTTAGTATTAAATTAAAAACGAAATTTTTGGTCATTATTTTTAGGATGTTACACAGTTAAAACAAGTTAGTTGTTTTCTTATTTACAAAAAATAAGAAATTGCCAACATGTGAACACGGATAAGAGGCAGTTACCCTCCTAAGTCATTTTCCCTTTGAGTTACCGGTTAAAAAAGGTATTAGCCGGTAATATTGGTGTAATTTAAACAGTTAAAACAAGTTAGTTGCTTTATTATGTACAAAAAAGAAAAAGTTGCCAATATGTGAACACGGATAAAAGATAGTTACCCTCCTAAGTCATTTTCTATTTAAAATTACCTTATAAAAACTTTGTTTTTTTAATAGCTGAATATTTTATTAGAAAATTAGCAAAAAATTAACAAATAGTTATAAGGAAATGGAAATAATAAAGTTTGAAACACATTGAATACATATTAAATATTACATATGAATGTCTTCGAACTCTTTAATTAAAAGTTGTCGATTTTTATTTTTTTAACAGCCGAAATGTCAAAATATTATTTTATTATCATTGCGTTGGGTTTTAATTTTTTTAATTAAATCAAAATATTATATATATATATATATATATATATATATATATATATATATATATATATATATTATAAAAACAATATTAATAAATTATCTATAAATAAACTAAATAATGTTCTAATAAATAAATTTATTATATATGTGATGTATCACTTTTAGTCATTAGTTATTATTTTTTAATTCAGTTTTACTTGTTTAATTAGTTATTATTATAATATTTAGTTTTACTTGTTTAATTAGTTATTATTATAAATATTTTATATTTTGTATTTTTGCTTTCAACTTAATTTAAATTAATTTTTTCTCAAAAAGATCTGGCATCATTTTAATTTTATTCAAATTGTTATTTTAACAATTTGACGGCAAATTTTCTAATTTTAGATCAACACTTTTTGAAAATTCTTCAACTTTTTTCCTTGTAAAAACATCGCATACTCATCTCTTCTCGGACCAAAACAAAATTTCTTGCCTAGAATAAAATTTTGACAATAGTAATATTTGTATATTAAAAAAACTATAATTATAACTTAATTATTAATAGTATCAATGATTAGTAAAAAGTACATAATAAATTACTAATAGTAATGATTACAGCGTAGGAATAAGTAGATATGGCGTAAGGATAAATGAAACCTTTTTAGAAAAAAAAAATATTTCCTTTATAGTTTAGTGTTTGTAGGTTAGGTCTATCATGTTTCAAGTCTTTGTACGAAAAACAAAAATAAATCATTAAATATAGTTTTTTTTATAGTTTAGTGTTTGTAGGTTAGGTCTATCATGTTTCAAGTCTTTGTACGGAAAAATAAAAATAAATCCTTAAATATAGTTTTTTTATATACAAGCAAAAATCGTTAAAACTTAACAAAATTTATAAATTGATCCCTATTGTTTAAATAATATATCGCTTTGAGTATTTTCATAGACAATGTCACGTTATTGGTCTATGTGGTTTGCAAAATTTAATGAATGGTTTTTATGTCGTTAAATCTAAATTTTTAGCTGTTAGATTTTTATAAAAATACTATTTTACCAATATACCAAATTTCCAATATACTAGAAACCTAAAGCATCATTTGTGTGTGTGTGTGTGTGTATATATATATATATATATATATATATATATATATATATATAGAGAGAGAGAGAGAGAGAGAATCAAGATCAAATAAAATGGAAAATTTTGGTAGGAAGATATGAAACATTATATATATATATATATATATATATATATATATATATATATATATATATATATATATATATATATATATATAATGTTTTTATTTACTTTTATTCAAGTAAATAAACTTAAGTTCTATAATCCATGTCAAAACCACTTTTCTTTAATTATTCTTATTTGTGAATTCAAGCATTGAGTTTTTTATGCCGTTACGATATATGTTTTTCTAAATGGATGCTTCATAGTTAATATTGTTAGCAACTTTATTATTGCATTTAGCATTATGATTATTGACATTTTGTTTTCAAGTTTTTTTTATAATTTTAGTTATTTATTATTCTTCTCTTTTTTTATTGATTTTGATGCGAGTAGTGAGAAATAGAAAACCAAAAAACTAAAACTAAAACGTAAATATTGTAATATACTTTAATATATTTATACATATTGAATTTTTCATATTTCTTCTTTTTGGTTGGTTTGGAATTTTTTTTTAATTTTTTTCGTAGTATATTTTAAATTTTACGTATTACTTTTAATTTTTTTTTCCTATTATTATTTTTGCGTTGTTTCGTTTTATTTTTCATCAGTTTGGTATCTCTTTGTTTATTTTTTCAAAACGTGTAAAATAAAGAAGTTGAAAATTTGAAGCAAAAAATAAAAATAAAGAAGTTGCCAACCAACCTTGTATAATTCATGAGTTTCCAATAGAACTTTGTGGGTTGCATTTTTTTGTTCCATTGAATCTGTGTTTCTCAGTATAATTAGTGAAACGTAACCCTACATTGATAAATTGGAACACGTTGAAATCATTGTCCTTTTTTTTTCATTGACAATTGTAATGGCAGTACCTCCGTAAATGAAAATTTTCAAACACTTTTATTTTTATCTAATAAAAGGAAATTAGTTGGTATAGAAAATGAATATTGTTGGTAACTTTTTAGAAAACAAAACTACTTCTTTTATAATTTAGTGTCATTAGGTTGGGTCTATCATGTTTAAAGTTTTTGTACAAAAAATAAAAATAAATCCTTAAATATAGTTTTTTATAGTTTAGTGTCTGTAGGTTAGGTCTATCATCTTTCAAGTCTTTGTACCAAAAATAAAAATAAATCCTTAAATATAGTTTTTTATATACAAGCAAAAATCATTAAAACTTAACAAAATTTATAAATTGGTCCCTATTGTTTAAATAATATATCACTTTGAGTATTTTCATAGACAATGTCACGTTATTGGTCTATGTGGTTTGCAAAATTTAATGAATGGTTTTTATGCCGTTAAATCTAAATTTTTAGCTGTTAGATTTTTATAAAAATACTATTTTACCAATGTACCAAATTTGCAATATACTACAAACCTAAAGCACCATTTGTATGTGTGTGTGTGTGTGTATATATATATATATATATATATATATATATATATATATATATATATATATATATATATAGAGAGAGAGAGAGAGAGAGAGAGAGAGAGAAAGGGAGAGAGAGAGAGAGAGAGAGAATCAAGATAAAATAAAAAGGAAAATTTTGGTAGAAAGATATGAAACAATATATATATATATATATATATATATATATATATATATATATATATATATATATAATGTTTTTATTTACTTTTATTCAAGTAAATAAACTTAAGTTCTATAATCCATGTCAAAACCATTTTTCTTTAATTATTCTTATTTGTGAATTCAAGCATTGATTTTTTTTATGCCGGTATATGTTTATCTAAATGGATGCTTCATAGTTAATATTGTTAGCAACTTTATTATTGCATTTAACATTATCATTATTGACATTTTGTTTTTCAATTTTTTTTTTATAATTTTAATTATTTATTATTCTTCTCTTTTTTGTATTGATTTTGATGCGAGTAGTGAGAAATACAAAACCAAAAAACTAAAACTAAAACGTAAATATTGTAATATACTCTAATATATTAATACATATTGAATTTTTCATATTTCTTCTTTTTGGTTGGTTTCGAATTTATTTTTTAATTTTTTTCGTAGTATATTTTAAATTTTACGTATTACTTTTAATTTTTTTTTCCTATTTTTATTTTTGCGTTGTTTCATTTTATTTTTCATCAGTTTGGTATCTCTTTGTTTATTTTTTCAAAAGGTGTAAAATAAAGAAGTTGAAAATTTGAAGCAAAAAATAAAAATAAAGAAGTTGCCAACCAACCTTATATAATTCATGAGTTTCTAATAGACCTTTGTGGGTTGTGTTTTTTTGTTCCATTAAATCTGTGTTTCTCAGTATAATTAGTGAAACGTAACCCTACATTGATAAATTGGAACACGTTGAAATCATCGTCCTTTTTTTTCATTGACAATTATAATGGCAGTACCTCCATAAATGAAATTTTTCTAACACTTTTATTTTTTATCTAATAAAAGTAAATTAGTTGGTATAGAATATGAATATGGTTGGTAACTTTTTAGAAAACAAAACTACTTCTTTTATAGTTTAGTGTCATTAGGTTGGGTCTATCATGTTTAAAGTCTTTGTACGAAAAATAAAAATAAATCCTTAAATATAGTTTTTTTATATACAAGCAAAAATCATTAAAACTTGACAAAATTTATAAATTGGTCCCTATTGTATAAATAATATCTCACTTTGAGTATTTTCATAGACAATGTCACGTTATTGGTCTATGTGGTTTGCAAAATTTAATGAATGATTTTTCTGCCCTTAAATTTAACTTTTTAGCTGACATATTTTTATAAAAATACTATTTTACCAACGTACCAAATTTGTAATATACTACAAATCTAAAGCACCATTTGTGTAAATTTGTATATATATATATATATATATATATATATATATATATATATATATATATATATATATATATATATATATATATATAGAGAGAGAGAGAGAGAGAGAGCAAGAGAGAGAGTGAGAGAGAGAGAGAATCAAGATCCAATAAAAAGAAAAATTTTTGTAGGAAGATATGAAACATTATATATATATATATATATATATATATATATATATATATATATATATATATATATATATATATATATATATAGGAATGAGTTCTATGGAAAACAAACAACTAGGACAACATCTACCGGAACCAATAATCAAATGACACGTGTCCATTTCTTTCTTCACAAGTAATGTATTGTGGAAGTGATGTGTTGTCATGTTTTCATTGGTTCAAATATATGTTGCCCTAATCATTCATTTTCCATATAACTCATCCATATATATATATATATATATATATATATATATATATATATATATATATATATATATATATATATATATATATATATATATATATATATACAGGGTTATATGGAAAACCAAAAAAAACCCTTAAAATCATAAAATACATAAAAAAAATACTTGAATATCACAAATCTTTTTTTTTTGAATTTATATTCTCAAAAATCGCAACTTTTTTATAAATTTGTTGAAAAAATTTTAAAAATCGATTTTTTTTTTATTTTTTTGTTTCTTTATTTTTTTTTTTTGGTCTTTTTTCAAGAATTTTTTCAATAAAGCCATATAAAAAACTGCGATATTTAAAAATATAAAGTAAAAAAAAAAAGAGTTGTGATCTCTAAGTATTTTTTTAAGAATTTGTATGATTTTTAGGGTTTTTTTTTTCATAGAACGTAAACATACACACACACACACACACACACACACATATATATATATATATATATATATATATATATATATATATATATATATATATATATATATATATATATATATATATATATATACACACACACCACCACCACCATAAATAAAATCTTTCAAACATTTTTATTTTTTTACCTAAAAAAGGAAATTAATTGATATAGAATATGAATATTGTTGGTAATTTTTTAGAAAATAAAACTAGTTCTTGTAGAGGTTAGTGTCTGTAAGGTGGGTCTATCATTTTTAAAGTCTTTGTATGAAAAAATAGAAATAAATCCTTAAATATAGTTTTTTATATACAAGGAAAAATATTAAAACTAGACAAAATTTCAAAATTGGTCCCTATGGTTTAAAGAATATCTCACTTTGAGTATTTTAATGGAGAAACGCCACGTTATTGGTCTATGTGGTTTGCAAAATTTAATGAATGGTCTTTCTACCGTTAAATCTACTTTTTAGTTGTAAACAAATGGTATATAAGCACATAAAGCTCTGCAAACAAAAAACTGATTAGACCTTGAGAACTCCCTGATTCCTCTGTTGTGTAGGGTAGATAGATTTGCCCTTGACGTTATAGACAAATTATCCATGATAAGAAAGCTCACAGAAGATATTAAACAATAGCTTATTAGAATAATTTGTTATTGTAAGTAAGACACATAGATTAAGGTAAGGGGTTGTTTTCTTTTTACTTAATGGGTTAAGCACCTAATCGGGCTATATATGGTTGTTTCAACCACATCACTTGTACAGAATCACATTACTTTGACATTTTGAATAAAACCAAAAAAAAGTTATGTTATGTGTGTAAATATGCGAACTTAACTTAATCAGAATTTCATCAAACACTTAACATGCGAACTTAAAAAGTACCAATTTCATCAACCAAACATGAAGTTGTAGTAATTTTGATCAAGCATGTAGTTAGAAACAAAGCCGGAAGAAGCAGGATACATATACGAACCTAAATTAAATAGCTATGAAGAATGATTGGCAGAAACGAAATAGTTTTCATAGACTTGTATATGAAATCGAGAATACAGTGGTCGATCTTCTTTGCTAGAAGAAGAAGGATACATATACAATCCATTCTACTTCTTTGATTATCAATTATCACAAAGACATATTAATAAACAGTTACTCGTCAATTGCAAATCGAATATATATTCTTTTCAATTCCACTGCAACATATACCACTATTCATCATCTCTTTCTCGATCTTGGAACTAAAAGCAAACAAATGCAGAAACAAAATTAAAATAAGATGTTTGGTACATGAACATGAATTAAGAAGTTAAAGTGATTGATACCCAAAGACAATAGAGTTTGATTTGATTTATCTGTGTATATTAACAATGGGATACCTCAACTTATAAATCATTTGATTTCAGTTACGCTGATGAACATATGATCAAATTAATCTATCACACATGATTCAAATTTAATTTCTCTGTAGCTATTTTAATCAGATCAATTATTAGCGTGTTGAATCTTGGAGTTAATATATATTGAAATCCAAGCAAAAGGAGGCGTGATTTGAGGAATTAACGGATGAGTAGATAGAGTTTAGAGTTTTAAAAGCTGAAGGGTATATTAGGTAGTTTACTTAGAAATTTTATAGCTGGAGAAACTGCCATGGTGGGGATTTTGTTTTTCACCCATAACCACCGCTACATTCTACCGTAAAGGCATAAACATCAAATCTCCACCGTTGACAGGATCGGCCTGGAAATACGAGGGCATATCGGGCATAAAGAACATAAGACAAAGATGCATTGACAGATATAAGCAAATTTGATATGTTGGCGCCGATGAATCATCCTTCTTCACGCCGATTGGCATCAATTGGAGATTTTATTAAAGTAATGATAACAAAAAAATTTCTTTTTCCCGCCTTTTGGTTTCCGTTGTCTGTATAAATAAAAAAAGTTGTTATCAGTAAATTATCGAGGTAAATCAAATATTTTATCAGTAATTTGTGATATGTTCTTATTGGAATCTGTTTTTCATATCTACCCTAATAAATAAAAATGATTTTGCCACATGTCCTTCTCTCATTCAATTTGCCACATGTCATTTTGTCATAATTTAAAAATATATCTATTTTCCACTTGTCATTTATTTCATTTTCCATTTCTAATATATTATTAATTAGTTTCCATAAATTAAACCTACCATAATGATATTAATTTTAAATTTTAAATTTCAATTTCAATTTCAAATAAATTTATAGTTTAAACCTTTGTATTTAACATTTTGTTATAATTAACCTGTTTAGTATACAGGTCTGATAACTAAACAATAATTTTAATTTATTTATTTTTTGCATGTTTTTTTTTTCTCATAATTTTTATTTATTTTAAATTTCGAATTCAAATAAACTTCTCATTTAATCGTTTATATTTAACATTTTGTTTTAATCAACCCGTATAATATACGGGTTTCACAACTAGTTAATACTAAGACAAGTGAAAGTGGTCCTTGACAATCTAGTTTCGATAATTATAGGCGTTTCTTTATTTGGGACATAATTTCCGGTGTTATTCCCTATTTATTCTTCATAGGTATTTTATGGGCACATGATCGATTGGTGGTTTTAAATGGATGTTAATATATTCCCAAAACGTCTATTTCAATGTAAAGATTCCAAGTCATATTTCATATTTTAGTCTAAAAATCCATCTTAGACTCATCTAGATATAAAATCGCTTAACCATTTAGGTGCCATTTATTTTTCGAAGCGAATATGTCTGAAGTCCGCGGACCATCTCTGCAACTCTCTGTAGCGGAAGAGGGGGTTTAAACGGCTTCAACATGTAATAAAAAAAATTATTTTTTAACCTCTGCAGACGGTTGCAATAAGTTAAAATAAGGTGTAAAGATGTTTGAAGCAGATGATCAAGTGATGCGCCACACAACACACACGCAACAGATAATTACTAGATCATTTAAGCGGAGTAGAATTTTGAGAAGAACAAGATTGTCGTTTGATGCTCTAATATTGTAACACTCCAAGTTTCACCCCAAATTTTCAATTAAAACTTTAAGTGTTTATTCTATGGTTGTCAAAATCGTGATTCTGATCGTAGGATCATACGATCCTACGATCCTAAGTATAAAAAACGATCTGGATTGTTAGGGGTGTAAGTTAGACAAGCCAACTCCCGAGAAACTTGAGACCGACTCAGAAAATACTCGAAATCGATTCGACCTTAATCGAGCAGAGCTCGAGCTCGAGCTACTCGAGTACCTTATTGAGCCGAGCTCGAGTACAAAAATACTCAGCTCGTAAGGCTCGCGAGCTTAGTCGAGCTTAGTGTAATTTACATATATGCCATTTCTTTATAATTTTTCATTTATAAGATATATGTCATTTCTTTATAATTATTCATTTATGACATATATGGTTGATGTTATATTGATATTAGGTGATTAATAGTGGTTTTTTTGGTAGTTTGGATATTTACATGTGGAATGTTTAATATTTCTTACTCAATTTAGTGATTTTGATTTTTTAAAATATTAGTCGAGGCGAGCCGAGTTGAGCTCGAGACTGTCGAGTATTTCACGAGCCCGGGCTTGAGCTTTAAATCAAGGCTTGAGTCGAGTTTGAGCCGAGTTTCGAGCTCGAGTATTTTAGTCGAGCCGAACTTTGAGCTTGGTAGTATTCGTCCCGACTCGGCTCATTTACACCCCTATGGATCGTAAACGGATCGTATTTGGGGGAGGATCGCAGGTAGGATCGTAAGATCGTAGGTATGATTGAGATCTGATCCAATCCCACCTTCCCTTGTTTGCTTTTTAATTTTTAATTTTTAATTTTTAATTTTTAATTTTTAATTTTTTTTTCAAATGGAAATTATTTTTACCACCTAATAGCTTTTACCCTTTATTAATTTACCACTAATTATTTTGTGTTGTGTCATTATGACTAATATTTTAAAGTTTTTATAACTTTTGAACGAAAAATTAAATGTTTGAAATATTTTTCATGTTTAAAAATTATAAATTAAAATTATGTTTTATTTTGTGGGATCTTAGGATCCCAATCCCGATCTTGCAAACCCAAAACGATCCTACATATGATCCCGATCTTGACAACCTTGGTTTATTCAAATCACAACTACACGATTTTAAAGCATTTATCAAAGTATCATTAAAAGTCATCATGTATATAAGTCCCCCATTGATGCGATGCAACCGAGCCGTGTCTCTCCTTTAATATAAGATAACCTGAAACATGTAAACCACAATTCATAAGCACGAGGCATTGTCGTTCCAAACATATTTTGGTCCCTAGGCGAAGGAAAAAAATGGGTTCTTAAAATACACAGATGTCATCATGTTTTTTATAATAACCCAATATTTGAAAGAAAATTACTTGTCCTATCTTCTACATATAACAATCTCCATAAAAAAATTGGGCTCCTTTAAAATATGGGTAGTGGATGGTTGCCTCTATCACCCACCCTCTAGGATGGGCTTGACACGAGGTTTAGTGAGTCCCCAAAATATCACATACATCACAACACAAATAAACAACTACGAGTTATCAGCAACCTTACGGACTATCTGCATTCCCAGTGGGCAAACAACACGTCCGGTAGGTTATCAACAACCCTGGAGACTATCAACAGTTTCAGTTAAGGATGAGAATAGGTCCACACCCGAACCGGTGGACCCGGACCCAGAAATCCCGGGAACTGGTTAACGGGATTTTGTAGGACCAGAAACTGGACCGGTATATATGTCGGTTCTGGTTCGGTTCCGGGTAGGGTACCGGGTAAAGTGGGTCTAGAACTGGAATACCCAGAAACATTAAAGTGGATCGGGTTGAATCGGGTAATGTAGGTCTAGAATCGAAAAATCCGAGAAATCTAGAATTTTTTGGTAATTACTTAGTGGTTGAACTTTAAAAATTTTCAACTTTGATACCCCAACTTCGGGGGACTGTAAGTCATTGAATATTAAACCAAAAATGACCAAATTATACTCTAAATCCATGTACAAACTCTAAACTACATATTGCAAAAAACATCTTGATAATCCGACTTCAAAAGAATTAGATTTGCATTTTTGAAGTTTCACAAAATATAAAAATAAAGCTGAAAAACAGAAAAATCACAACATTGATATCCCGACTTTAAGGGACTGTAAGTCAATGAATATGAAACTAAAAATGACAAAATTATAGTATAAAATTATATATAAACTCTAAACTATATGTTGCAAAAAACGTCATGGTAATCCGACTTCAAACGAATTAGATATGTATTTTTAAAATTTCATGAATTAAAAAAATAAAGTTGAAAAACAAAAAATTCACAACTTTGATATCCCAACTTTGGAGGACGTTAAGTCAATGAATATGAAACAAAACAATGACAATATTATACTCTAAAATCATGTATGAACTCTAGACTACACTTTGGAAAAAACCGTATGTTATTCCGCTTTGAAACAAATTAGATGTGACTTTTAAAATAGTCACATAATACACAAAAAAACAAAACAAAACAAAACAAAACAAGAACAAAAACAAAATCTGAAAAACATAAAATGTCTAGCTTTGATATCCCAACTTCGAGGGACTGTAATTCAATGAATATTAACTTAAAAATGACAAAATTATAGTCTATAACCATGTACGAACTATAAACTAGACTATGGAAAACACCTTATGCTAATCCGACTTCAAACGAATACGATATGCATGTTTTAAATTTTTCGAAGAAACCGGTTCTGGCCCTTAAAACTGGTTACGGTTCTTAACACGGTTTTGGTTCTTAAACCCGGTTTACCCGGACCCGAAGGACCCAAAACCCGGATTACCCGGAACCCGGATAAAGACATTCATTAATTAAACCCGGGACCAGGATAGGTTCTACATATTCTGGTTCTAACGGTTCTGGTTTTTGTCCGATTCCAATTCCGGTCCAGTTTTCTGTTCTAAATCTCATCCCTAGTCTCATAGTACACGATATCACAATAACAACAAGCAAGACTCAGGTAGTCAACACACATACAAACACACACACAAACAAGACTCAGGTGGTCCTTTTTTTTCATTGACAATGATGATGACAGTACCACCATAAATGAAATATTTAAAACACTTTTATTTTTTTACTTAAAATAAGAAAATTAATTGGTATAGAATAAAAATATTGTTGGTAATTTTTTAGAAAATAAAACTAGTTCTTTTAGATGTTAGTGTCTGTAAGGTGGGTCTCTCATTTTTAAAGTCTTTGTACGAAAAATAAAAAAAAAATGCTTAATTATAGTTTTTTATATACAAGCAAAAATCATTAAAACTAGACAAAATTTCAAAATTGGTCCCTATGGTTTAAAGAATATCTCAATTTGAGTATCTTCATGAACAACGTCACGTTATTGGTCTATGTGGTTTGCAAAAGTTAATGAATGGTCTTTCTACCATTAAATCTAACATTTTATCTATTTACCATTGTACCAAATTTGCAATATATTACAAACCTCAAGCACCATTTGTGTGTGTGTGTATATATATATATATATATATATATATATATATATATATATATATATATATACACACACACACAGAGAGAGAGAGAGAGAGAGAGAGAGAGAGAGAGAATCAAGTTCAAACAAAAACGAAAAATTCTATAGGAAGATAAGAAGCTTTATATATATATATATATATATATATATATATATATATATATATATATATATATATTATGATAACATCTAAAAAGTTGAGAACGTGAGAACAATTATATTCATTTGTGATTCCATGTATCTATTTGCGGAGAAATGATAAATTTTTACGCACAATCAACATGAATATGCTTTTTCTCTTCAATTGAAATTAAAGGCGTAAAAATTTATTACTTCTCCACAAATAAATACATGTAATCACAAATAAATATTCTTTGTTCTCGCGTTCTCAACATTTTTGGCATTCTCATTTGATCTTACTCCTATATATATATATATATATATATATATATATATATATATATATATATATATATATATATATATATATATATATATATATATATATATATATATATATATATATATATATATATATATACACATATAATTTGTTCCAAAACCTGCGGTTTTTAGCCCTATAAAATAAAAAAATGTTTAGATATCTTAAAGTATTTTTTTCACATTTTGTTTTCTACTATTTATTTTAATATTATTTATTAATTATTCTTCTATGTTTTTTATTTATTTTGATGGAAGTAATGAAAAATATAAAACCAAAAAAACTAAAACTAAAACTTAACAATTTTAATATACTCGAATATATTAATATATATTTTATATTTTCGTCTTTTTTTTTCTATCATAATCCTTTTTTTTTCGTATTATTTTTTAGTTTTTCTTATTACATTTTAGTTTTTTTTCCTATTTTTATTGTTCGTGTTTCGTTTTATTTTTCATCAATTTATTATCTTTGTTTTTTTTTTTTTTTTTTTTTTTGTTTTTTTACTTTTTCAAAAGGTGTAAAATAAAGAAGTTAAAGATATAAAAGCAAAAAATAAAAATAAAGAAGTTGTCAAGCAACCATGTATAACTCATGAGTTTCCAATAAGCCTTTGTCCGTTGTGTTTTTTTAGTTTTATTAAATCTTTGTTTCTCAGTATAATTTTTGAAATGGAATGCTACATTTATAAATTGGAACACATATGAAATTATCCTTCTTTTTTTCGTTGACAATGATGGTAGCTATACCACCATAAATGGAAATCTTTCAAACACTTTCATTAGTTACCTAAAAAAAAGGAAATTAATTCGTATAGAATATAAATATTGTTGGTAATGTTTTAGAAAATAAAACTAGTTCTTTTAAAGGTTAGTGTTGGTGGGGTGGGTCTATAATTTTTAAAATCCTTGTACGAAAAATAAAAATAAATCCTTAAATATCGTTTTTTATATAGTAAAAAAATCATTAATTAGAACTAGACAAAATTTCATAATTGGTCCCTATGGTTTAAAAAATATCTCATTTTAAGCACTTTCACGGACAACGTCATGTCATTAGTCCATGTGGTTTACAAAATTTAATAAAATGTCTTTCTTCTGTTAAATCTAACTTTTTAATTGTTAGATTTTTATGAAAAATACTATTTTACCCTTCTAATAATTATGCAATATACTACAAATCTGAAGGACCATTTGCGTGATTTTGTGTATATATATATATATATATATATATATATATATATATATATATATATATATATATATATATATATATATATATATATATATATATATATATATATATATATATATATATATATATATATATATATATATATATATATATATCAGATTTGTTTCAAAGCTTAAGATTTTAGCCCTTAAAAGTTAAAAAAAAAAAACATTAGTTATCTTTAAGTATTTTTTTCCATGTATTACAATTGATTTTCTAGGTTTTAGGGTTTCCAAACCTTTATGTATTTTGTATTGATTTGCCATATATATATATATATATATATATATATATATATATATATATATATATATATATATATATATATATATATATTAAGAATTATTTTTCTATGTATTACAATTGATTTTCTAGGTTTAAGGGTTTCTAAAACTTTATGTGTTTTGTATTAATTTGCCATATATATATATATATATATATATATATATATATATATATATATATATATATATATATATATATATATATATATATATATATATATAGAAAACCAAAACTACCCTAAAAATCATAAAATGCATAAAAAAATACTTAATTATCACAAATCTTTTTTTTTTTACTTTATATTCTCAAAAATCGCAACTTTTTTATAAATTCTTTGAAAAAATTTAAAAAATCAATTTATTTTTTAAATTTTTTTAATTTTTTAATTTTTATTTTTCGGTCTTTTTTCAAGAACTTTTTCAACAAAATTATATAAAAAACTACGATTTTTAAAAATATAAAGTTAAAAAAAGAGCTGTGATCTCTAAATATTTTTTTAAGAATTAGTATGATTTTTAGGTTTTTCTTTGTTTTCCATAGAATCTAAATACACACACTCACACAGATATATATATATATATATATATATATATATATATATATATATATATATATATATATACACACACACACATACACCCCACCATAAATGAAATCTTTCAAACATTTTTAATTTTTACCTAAAAAAAGGAAATTAATTGGTATAGAATATGAATATTGTTGGTAATTTTTTAGAAAATAAAACTAGATGTTTTAGAGGTTAGTGTGTGTAAGGTGGTCTATCATTTTTAAAGTCTTTATACAAAAAATAAAAATAAATCCTTAAATATAGTTTTTTATATACAAGCAAAAATCATTAAAACTAGACAGAATTTCAAAATTGGTCCCTATGGTTTAAAGAATATCTCACTTTGAGTATTTTCATGGACAAACGTCATGTTATTGGTCTATGTGGTTTGCAAAATTTAATGAATTCTCTTTCTACCATTAAATCTACTTTTTAGCTGTAAACAAGTGGTATATAAGCACGTAAAGCTCTGCAAACAAAAAACCGATTAGACCTTGAGAACTCCCTAATTATCCATGATAAGAAATCTCACACAAGATATTAAACAATAGCATGTTAGAATAATTTGTTGTTCTAAGTAAGACACACATATTATGGTAAGGGGTTGTTTTCTTTATACTTAATGGGTTAAGCACCTAATCCGACTATATATGGTTGTTTCAACCACATCACTTGTACAGAATGGCGTTACTCTGATATTTTGAATAAAAACAAAAAAAAATGTTAACTTAATCAGACATTGCATCAAACAGTTAATATGCGAACTTAAAAAGTTCAAATTTTATCAACCAAACACGAAGTCTTAGTAATTTTGATCAAGTATGTAGTTAGAAACAAAGTCGGAAGAAGCCTGATACATATACGAACCTAAATTAAATAGATATGAAGAATGATTGACAGAAATGAAATAGTTTTCATAGACTTGTATATGAAATCGAGAATACAGTGGTCGATCTTCTTTGCTAGAAGAAGAAGGATACGTATACAATCCATTCTACTTCTTTGACTATCAATTATCATAGAGACATATTAACAAACAGTTTCTCGTCAATTGCAAATCGGATATATATATATATATATTCAATTCCACCGCAACATATGCCACTATTCATCATCTCCTTCTTGATCTTGGAACTAAAAGCAAAGAAATGCATAAACAAAATTAAAATAAGATGTTTGGTACATGACCTTGAATTAAGAAGTTAAAGTGATTGATACAATAGAGTTTGTATATTAAAAACGGGATACCTCAACTTATAAATCATTTGATTTCAGTTACATTGATGAACATATGATCAGATTACTCCATTACACATGATTCAAATTTAATTTCTCTGTAGCTATTTTAATCAGATCAATTATTAGCACGTTGAATCTTGGAGTTGATATATATTGAAATCGAAGCAAAAGGAGGTGTGATTTGAGGAATTAACGGATGAGTAGATAGAGTTTAGACTTTTAAAAGCTGAAGGGTATATTAGGTAGTTTACTTAGAAATTTTGTAGTTGGAGAAAACTGCCATGTAGGGGATTTTTTTCTTCACCCATAACCACCGCTACATTCTACCGTAAATATTAAATCTCCACCGTTGAAAGGACCGTAGTGGAAAGACCAGGGCATATCGGGGCATAAAGAACCGAAGAAAAGGATGCATTGAGAGATATAAGCAAAATTGATATGTTGGTGTCGATGAATCATCCTTCTTCACGCCGACTGGCATCAATTGGAGATTTTATTCAAGTAACGATAACACAAATAATTATTTTTCCTGCCTTTTGGTTTCCATTGTCTGTATAAATAAAAAAATTGTTATCAATAAATTATCGAGGTAAATCAAATATTTATTAGTAATTTGTGATATGTTCTTATTGGAATATGTTTTTCATATTAGTACTAAGAAAAGTGAAAGTGGTCCTTGACAATCTAGTTTCGATAATTATGGGCGTTTCTATATTTGGGACATAATTTTCGGTGTTATTCCTAAGGTTCTAAAAAGTTCGTCATAGCTCTACCATGGCGCACCATGACTCCAAGGCTTGCACATGTCACCAAGCTTTACCAAAGCGCGACCTTAACTCATATATGTGTATAAAAATGAATAATATTTGAAAATACTTCCAAAAATATTAATTATATAGAAAATTTCCGCCTTAAGTCATGCATAACAAATGCCGTGACTCGCCAAGGCTCGGAAAATCTTGAGGTCTGACATTGCCGCCAAGTTACACTTTACGTTATTTAAAACCTTGGTTATTCCCTATTTATTCTTCATAGGTATTTTATGGGCACATGATCGATTGGTGGTTTTAATTGGACGTTAATACTTAATATATTCCCAAAATGTCTATTTCACTATATGTATTCCAAGTCATATTTCATATTTTAGTCTAAAAGTTTGGTTTAGACTCATCTAGATATGAAATTGCTTAACCATTTAGGTGTCATTTATTTTTTCGAAGCGAAATGTCTGAAGTCTGCGAACCATCCCTACAACCCACAGTAGCAGAAGAAGGGGATTAAATGACTGCAACATGTAATAAAAAATTTGTTTTTTAACCTCTGCAGACTGCTGCAATAAATTAAAATAAGGTGTGAAGAGGTTTGAAGTGGAGCGTCAAGTGTTGCGTCACGCAGCATACACACAACAATTTTTAAGTCGGAAGTCTTCTGGAAAACAAACAGCTGTGAAGGGCCAGGTGTTGCGTGTGTGCTGCGCGACACTGCAATAAGTGGTTGGAAGATGTTTTTTAGAAAAAAAACAAACAACACCTTATTGTCGGTGTAGGGAATAAGCAAGCATTTTTATTGGGTAATGCATGTATAAATTACCACTTTTTAACTATAATTTTGTTATTGATAATAGAAAAGTACTTACAATCGTTTGCTCCCTCTTTTCGTTTTCATTGTGTGGCATATGTTTAATTTTAACTTTTTTAGATAAAAGATTTGGAATGTTTAACGAGAAGATAATTACTAGATCATCCAAGCGGAGTAGAATTTGAGAATAACAAGATTGACGTTTGATGTTCTAATATTGTAACACTCCAAGTTTCACCCCAAATTTTCAATTAAAACTTTAACCGTTTATTCAAATCACAACTATAAGATCTTAAAACATTTATCAGAGTATCCACCCCCCCCCCCCCATTGATGTGACGCAATCGAGCCGTGCCTCTCCTTTAATATAAGAAAACCTGAAACATGTAAACCACAATTCATAAGCACGAGGCAGGGCCGTTCCAAACATATTTTGGTACCTAGGCGAAAGAAAAAAAAAATAGGCTCTGAAAATAAACAAATGTCATCAATTTTTCTTATAATAACCAATATTTGAAAGAAAATTACTTTTCCTATCTTCTAAATATAACAATTTCCATAAATAGAATTGGGCCCTTTTAAAAGATAGGTCCTGGATGGTCTTCCCTGTCACCCACCCTCAGGGACTGACACGAGGTTTAGTGAGTTCGCAAAAATACCACACACAACACAACACAGATAAACAACTATGGTTATCAACAACCTCGGGGACTATCAGAATTCCTAGTGGGCAAATAATGTGCCCGGTGGGTTATCAATAACCTTGGAGTGACTATATGCAGTCTCAGTTAGGGATGAGAGTTGGTCCAAATCCGGACCGGTAGACCCAGACCCGGAAAACTCGGGAACTGGTTAACGGGATTTGTAGGACCGGAAACCGGACCGATATATACGAATCGGTTCTGGTTTGGTTTCGGGTAAGGTACATGGTAAACTGGGTCTACAACCGGAATACCCGGAAACATTAAATTGGGATAGGTGGAATCTGGTAAAGTGAGTCTAGAACCAAAAAACCCGAGAAATCCGGAAATTTTTGGTAATTACTTACTGGTTGAACTTTGAAAATTTTCAACTTTGATACCCCAACTTTGGGGGACTGTAAGTCGTTGAATATTAAACAAAAAATGACAAAATTATACTCTAAATCCATGTACAAACTCTAAACTACATGTTGCAAAAAACATCTTGATAACCAGACCTCAAATGAATTAGATATGCATTTTTAATGTTTCACAAAATATAAAAATAAAGCTGAAAAACAGAAAATTCATAGCATTGATATCCTGACTTTGGGAGACTGTAAGTCAATGAATATGAAACTAAAAATGAAAAAATTATAGTATAAAATTATGTACAAGCTCTAAACGATACGTTGCAAAAAAAAAACCTCATGATAATCCGACTTCAACAAATTAGATATGTATTTTTAAATTTTCACAAAATATAAAAATAAAGCTGAAAAACAAAAAAAATCACAACTTGATATCCCGAATTTGGAGGACTGTAAGTCAATGAATATGAAATGAAAAATGACAATATTATAGTCTAAAATCATATACGAAGTCTATACTACACTTTGGAAAAAACTACATTTCAAACGAATTAGATATATGTTTTTTAAAACATTCACATAATACAAAAAAAATATGTGAAAAACATAAAATGTCCACCTTTGATATCCCAACTTTAAGGGACTGTAATTCAATGAATATTAACTCAAAAATGACAAAATTATAGTCTAAAATCATGTACAAACTATAAACTACAATTTGTAAAACACCTCATGCCAATCCAACTTTAAACGAATGGGAAATGTATGTTTTAAACTTTTCATAGAAACCGGATGCAGCCCTAAAAACCAGTTTCAGTTCCTAACACGGTTCCCGTTCTTAAACCCAGTTTACCTGGACCCGAAGGACCCAAAACCCAGATTACCCGAAACCCTGATAAGGCCATTTGTTAAACTCAAGACCCGGATCAGTTCTATATATTCTGGTTCTAACAGTTTTGGTTCTGGTCCGATTCCAGTTCCAGCCTGGTTTTCCGGTTCTAAATCTCATCCCTAGTCTCAGTACACACTATCACATATCATAGTAACAACAAGAAGACCCAGGTGGTCAACACACACACACACACACACACATATATATATATATATATATATATATATATATATATATATATATATATATATATATATATTACCACACATGCTCATACAAATATGCAAAAGTCTCAAAGATAGCTAGCATCTTACACACGTAATATATTGAGTTGGCATTGGTGTCTTCAACTCACAAGCATAGGGAGAAGACTCACGTCAATCCACCGATAACCAAATAACTGCTCGGTTCATTAAACCGGATATTCTCACACAAACTAACAGTAAATACAACCCTAATCAATAATTAATATATTACCCCACGAATGATCCAAATATTCCAAGAATGGGAAAAAGACCATTTTACCCCAAATAAATCCCAAGCCAATCCATAGTTGACCTAAGGTCAAGAAGTCAACAAAATTCAACGGCAGTCCAACGACTGAGGTATGCCCTACATACTCAATCCATGCCCAACGTATGCCACCTTGGCCAGTACGCACTACGTATGAGCTGGGTACGTCCAACATACTCCACAATAGCCCAAAATCATCATTAAGGGCTCAAATTGTTAAGCCACTAAGTCCACTTCTCAAATCTGATCCCAAGTAATGTTTTAACCCATAAAGTCTCTGACTTTAAGTCTTTGCATGAATAAATAGGGCTCAAACCACAAAACCCTAACTTCTACAACACTCAAGGTCACTTAACTCATGCATAAGCCAAAGGTAACGATCAATAAACGATTTTAATGGATCAAGGAACTCAAAAACATCTAAAAGGACAACCAAGAAGCTCTGGGGTACCTTATACTCAAAAGGTCCAAGATTTTGGGACTAAAGTTCATAAATACCCATCTAAAGAGATCTAGAAAGAACATCACCAATGTATGGGCTTTATGTCACACCCCAAAACCGAGAACAACGGAATACGTTCTGGGGTAGAGGACGTCATGTACAATATCATAGCAATGCATAATAGTAAAAACAAGCAACAACATCCATTGCATTAATATAGTAATTGTAATACTAGAATGTTCTGTATAGTTTGTTAGACACCAAAAAGTATAATCAAAATAAAGAGGAGTCTTGTACGTGCTCCGTCTTCTCAAAAGTTGCATCTGTACCCGTCTACTAACGACCTGAGAATACAAGTTATTTTGAAAACGAGTATCAACATAAAGCTGGTGAGTTCATAAGAATTTAGTGTCATTGCTTGTATAAAAGTGTTTTCAATCGTGTAATATGAAAGGTTTTATAAAGTTTGAAAATAGTGTGAATCTCTAGAAAATCCTATCTTTTCCAGTAAAAGTAGTCTTCTGCCAAGACTTGGTTACTTGTAGGTTTAATCCTTTGAGTGTCTAGAAGTTTTCCCAATTAGACTCTCAATTATAAAAATATAGTTTGGACTTTATTTATACAAAGTAAATGGGAAGATAATGTATTGTTCCAGGAGTGTTACTGCCGGCTGAATGGTAAATAAACTGCAGACTCTAGGTAGTGATAAGTATATAATACACCTCGGGGAGTCTACTTTAGCTTTAATTCTTAATTTGTCCATTTAGGGATCCGAATGTGAATCTATATGTAACCATGCGGATAAGCGATCGAATGTATAATGACCTTCCAGGTCACACGTAGTGTGGTAACATGTTATCATCCCTGGGCCTAGTCGGCTCGGACTGTAGCTAGCAGTCGGGATGTGAGAGTGTCCGCCCTGTATAGATCTATACACGTAGAGCCCGCTCTCCCTCCAGGAGACTATGGTTACACGGCGAAGGCGCAGTAAAGTGCTGTATAGAGGAATAGTGTATCACATTTAGTTTTAGTATGTTCTCTTGTATTAGTGTATAGTGTGCTTCTTGGTATTATATATTTAGTGTTCTTTTGTATAGTATATAGTATTCTTCTTGTATACTACTTAACATGTAGAGACTCATAATAGTACTAACTGTGGTAAGTATCATAGTAATGGTAGTAAGGAGTGGTAAACCTTAACTATACCTATTATAGTTAAATAGCATGTTGTAGTCTATCTTGGATACACAAAAGTATTGAACTGAGTGAAGGCATTCATATCCAACACAAATACATACAATATATAACTAAGAATTCAGCGACAGTCGGACAGATAACAATATACCCTAAGACCCCAATCAAACAAGAACAGGAAATAAGACGAGCTATTAGTCCTAAGTCCTTTAAGTCTTAATTATATATATATATATATATATACATATATATATATATATATATATATATATATATATATATATATATATATATATATATATATATATTGGTGTAGATATATTTTAGGAACATAAGAAGTTTAAAAAAGTTTGGAAATAGTTTTTATAACAATTTAACATGAAAATGAGTTTGATAAACATTGAAAGCAGTTTTGATGGCAAAACGGTTAGAAGTTAAGAAATCCTTTTTGATTGTAAGTTACAAATCACATGTTATTGATACTATAATTTGTTGGATTCAATTGTATTCTGCCCCCCCCCCCCCCCCCCCCCCCCGCCCCTCGTAAAAGCATTTAAAAACATTTGAAAGGTTAATTAAGGGGTATGAACTCACCTGCAGTGAGCGGACTGGATGGAATGCCGGGTAGGATGCTAGGTGTCAAGTGAGGACTTGAACACACCCACGTATCCTATGAATCATGTATTTGCACATAATGGTGTCTAATTAGTCATTTTATCACCAATTAAGTAAGTAAAGAGCTTTTAATGTATGAAAACACTTTGCTTCAAGTGCAAGGAGTGCTAGGGGTTTGCTTCTAAAGAGTGTATGGCCTCATTATGGAGTTTACACTTCAAATGGTCACCTTATTATGAGTTTACGGTTGAGAGACCACTTCCACCATGAGTTTACGGCCGTAAACTCATGGGAAATGGTGAGTTTGTGTGTTTAAAGGTCTCTTGCATCACTAGGAAGGGTTCTAAGGTCAAATCAAAGGCTTGACAAGTGATTAGGGTTAAAAAGGGTACTCCCTTGGAGTTTGCGGTCCTTGGACCACTCCTTGGGAGTTTACGGTCGTAAACACTAGGGTTTACGGCCGTAAACCCTTGGGCACATCATTTATTTCGTGTTTTGTGGTCCTAAGCTCATTCATACAAGTTTCTAGTCCATTAAACATGCTAAGGAAGGAGTTAGGGACACCAAAACACCCTTTATGGTGTTTACGGTTTTGGGAGATCCGCAAACCGTAAACACATGTTCTTGGGGTTTTTGGGTGTTTAATCCATGAACACTAAGCCAATAACTAGTTAGGAAGAGTATACTTACTTCTAGGAAGCTTGTAGAGGTGTTTTAGGACCTAAAAACATAAATGTGTTCTTGGTGATTTGAAGATTCTTTGAAGATCTTAGTAAAAATCGGAAATTCATGGATGAGAAGATGTAGAAACACTAGATTAAGTGTTTTTATGAAAGAATCTAGGAAGAAAACTTACATTTTTGGCGGATTTTGCAAGAAGAAAGTGATGATACTTGAGAGAAAAGAGTTAGTGTTCTTGAGTGGGGAGTGGTAAAAGTGAGGAGCAAGTGTAAACTCATGCTATATGCATGAGTTCATTGGGAGAAGGGTGTTTACGGCCCAAACTCCCTTGTTTGGCCGTAAACACCTAGCTAAGGTGTCGGGTTGTCCGGTTTATTACACGTCACTAATTACGTCACTTCTTTTTATTATATCTTTTGATGAAAAATAAAATAAGGTACCAAACGGGTTTAAATCCGGCCGAAAATGTATTAAAATATTTTTGACTAATGTTTGGAGTGTTTGGATGTGGAAATTATACAAATGTAAATTTCGAGTTGTCACATCATCCCCCCGTTAGAGGAAATTTCGTCCCGAAATTTAGAATTCAAGCAGCTAAGTTATTACCACACAACTAAGCAAAGAGATGAGGATATTTAAGTTTCATTTGATCCTCGCGCTCCCAAGTGAACTCCGATCCTATCTTGGCGTTCCAGTGAACCTTCATAATTGGGATGCGACTTTGTTTCGTTAGTTTGACCTCGCGGTCCATAATCTCCATGGGTTCTTCCACGAAGTTGAGGCTCTCGTTGATCTTGATCTCATCGAGTGGGATAACGAGAGTCTCGTCGGATAGACACTTTTTCAAGTTCAAGATGTGGAAGGTCGGGTGTATGTTACTGAGTTCGTGGGGTAGGTTAAGCTTATAAGCTACAGGGCCGATTCTAGCGAGAATCTCGAAAGGCCCTATGTACCTTGGATTCAGCTTCACACGCTTTCCAAAGCGTATCGTGCCTTTCCAAGGTGAGACTTTCAAAAGGACTCGGTCTCCCACCTGGAATTCCAAAGGTTTTCTTGGTTTGTCTGCATAGCTTTTTTGTCGATCTCTAGCGGCTTTTAATCGTTCACGAATCTGCACTATTTTCTCGGCCGTTTCTCGAATGATTTCCGGACCCGTGACAGCGCTGTCAGGAACTCATCCTTTATCTAACTGAGTGTCACCCACCTCAGCCCAACACAGAGGGGATCTGCACTTTCGGCCGTAGAGGGCTTCGAATGGAGCTGCCTTGATGCTCGTGTGATAACTGTTGTTGTAGGAAAAATCGACAAGGGGTAAGTGGGTATCCCATGCCTTACCAAAGTCGATCACACAGGCTCGCAGCATATCTTCCAGGGTTTGGATAGTCCTCTCACTCTGCCCGTCTGTCTGCGGATGGTAGGCTGTACTCATGTCCAGCCTCGTCCCTAAGGCGTTTTATAGTGATTGCCAAAATCTCGAAGTGAACCTACTATCTCTATCAGAGATTATATATATAGGGACACCATGCAGTTGTACGATCTCCTTAATGTATGTTCTTGTGAGTTTCTCTATCTTATCTGTTTCCTTGATGGGTAGGAAGTGCGCGGACTTGGTCAATCTGTCGACGATGACCCATATGGTATCAAGCCCACCTGTTGTCATGGGTAGCTTGGTTATGAAATCCATAGTGATCCGCACTCACTTCCATTCAGGTATCTCCGGTTGTTGTAGTAGACCTGATGGCTTCTAGTATTCGACCTTGACCTTCGCGCAAGTAAGGCATTTACTCACGAAGGTAGCAATCTCTGCTTTCATGTTAGGTCACCAATATGATTTCTTGAGATCCAGATACATCTTATCTGAACCTGGGTGAACGGAATATCGAGTGTTGTGTGCTTCCTTCATGACCAAGTTTCTGAAGCCACCGTGTCGCGGTGTCCAGATTCGGTCTATGAGATATAATGCTCCGTCACCCTTAACTTCTAGGTACTTATCCATTCCTCGCAGGGATTCTCCCGCTACATTTTCAGGTTTCAAAGCTTCAAGTTGAGCCTCCTTAATCTGTGCGGATAGATGCGAATGGATAGTCATTTTTAATGACTTGATTCTTCGACCAGAATATTCCTTCCGACTTAGGGCATCTGCTACTACATTGGTCTTTCCCGGGAGATAACGAATCTCGCAGTCGTAATCATTGAGTAGCTCGACCCACCGTCGTTGTCTCATATTGAGCTCCTTCTGGTTGAGTATGTGTTAGAGGCTTTTGTGGTCAGTGTATATTGTGCTCTTCGTACCATACAGGTAGTGTCTCCAGATCTTTAGAGCGAATACAACCGCTCCTAATTCGAGGTCATGTGTGGTATAGCTAACTTCATGTGTCTTCAGCTGTCTTGAGGCATAGGCGATGACCTTCCCTTGTTGCATCAGGACACAACCAAGCCCCTGATTGGACACAAATTCGCGTAAAGCCTCTCTGATCGCAGGGTTTCTATGACTCGTGGTAGAGGATCGCTATGCTCCTCCTTACTTCGAGAGTAGACAAGTATGTCATCAATGAAGAAGTTGACAAACTGATCCAAGTAAGGACAGCACACCCTATTCATTAAATCCATGAATACTGCGGGTGCGTTGGTCAGTCCGAACGTCATCACTATGAATTCGTAGTGTCCGTAACGAGTTCGGAAGGCTGTTTTCGGAACATCCTCCTCAAGCACTCGTAACTGGTGACACCCGAACCTAAGATCAATCTTGGAAAAGTAACCCCGCCCCTTGCAGTTGGTCGAATAGGTCATCTATACGAGGAAGAGGGTATCGATTCTTGACCGTCAGCTTTTTGAGTTCTCTGTAATCAATGCACATACGGAACGATCTGTCCTTCTTCTTTACCAACAAGATCGGTACTCCCCAGGGTGAGAAGCATGGTCTGATGAAGCCTTTGCTGAGTAGCTCGTTAAGTTGACCGGACAGTTCTTGCATCTCAGTAGGCACTAGACGATAGGGCGATTTGGCTACGGGGGTAGCTCCTGGAATTAATTCGATTCTGAGCTCGACCTGAAATTGGGGAGGTAAACCTGGTAGCTCTTCTGGAAAGACGTCGGGGAAGTCGCATACTACGGGGAAGTCTTTTAGGTCTTTTGTTTTCTGGCTTATATCGACGACGTGTGCAAGGAATGCACGATATTCCTTACGCAAGTACTTCTGGGCTTGCATAGTCGAGATGATACGAAGACTCGTACTGGGTTTGTCTCCGTAGATCAATAAGGTTTCGTTATTTGGTAGATTCAGAAGGATTTCTTTGTCGAAACACCGAATGTCGGCATGATGGAGACTCAACCAGTCCATGCCCACGATGACATCGAAACTCTTGATCGATACTGGTATAAGGTCGATTGGGAACAAATGATTATCTAGCGTGAGGGTACAACCTATGTAAATTTCGTTAGAATTCTCTGTCTTTCCGTTAGCCATTTCTACGATGAAGGTCTCTTCTAATGGTTGCGGGGATTGTTTAAGTAAGTGTTTAAAGTTATTGTTTACGAAACTTCTTTCTGCTCCACTATCAAATAGGATACAAGCATAAGAGTTATCGAGAAGGAACGTACCCGTGACTATTGTGAGGTCTGCTACTGCTTCATTGTGGCCAATAGCAAGTAGTCTCCCTGTTCCTCTCGCATTACTAGCTTTCGGGCAATTTTTATTGAAATGCCCTACCTCGCCATAGCCATAACAGGCCTGGCTTACTCCCGACCCGGGGACCTGAGAAATGGGTTTGGGTTGAGATTTGCAAAACCGGGCGATATGGTCCTTTCGATCGCAATTAGTGCAGTGCAATTCACGGCAGGGGCCGTTATGATGGAAGGGGCACTTTGGGCACTTGGGCAGGTTTCCAACGTAGGATTTTGCTGGTACAGGGGTAGCAGGAGTAGTGGCGGCATGGACAACCACAGTTTGTTGGTTCTTGGAGGAGGATTGAGTTGACTTGCCCTTCTTTCGGTCCCACCACTTCCTCTTGTTGTCAGATGTCTTGGTCGGTGCAGTGGCAGTTGCTGTTATTGTTGATGGAGTGGAAGGAACTTCATGATCAATCAACCTATGGGCCAATTCCTTGGCACTGTCAAAGGTCGTAGGGTGTGATGCTAGAACGTTCCCTCGATACAGGGGCACTAAACCCCAGATGTATCGTTCAACTTTCTTGCTTTCAGAAGGGATCATGTTAGGGCACATAGCTACCAGGTCGTAGAACCTGGCCGTATAAGCCACTATGTCGGTCCCCTTCATTTTGAGGTTCCAGAGTTCCTCCTCGAGTTTCTGGACTTCACCCCTAGGACAATACTCCCTTCTCAGAAGCTCCTTCAGTGTGTCCCAGCCCATGGCGTTGGATTTTACCAAAGAGAGTAAATTGACATGGCCATTCCACCATGTCAGGGCCCTTTCAGTGAAGGTAGCAGCAGTGAACTTGATTTTGCTTTCCTCAGGGCACGAGCACATTTCGAAAATGGCTTCGGTTCTTTCGATCCATTGGGATAGTGCAATGATCCCTACGGTTCCATTGAAGAATGTTGGTTTGCAGCTCATGAAATCCTTATAGGTGCACCCCTGTGCACGTGGGTGGATTTCACCATGCCTAGTGTTGGTGCCCATTCCGGCTCCACTTGCATCGCCATAATTCATTTGGGTCATAGCTGCTGTCACAACTGTCTGAAATAGCACCGGATCAAACTGCGGATGAGGAGGTGGTGGAGGTGGAGTTTGAGTCGTAGGTCTGCCTCTGTTCTGGCGCTTGCGGGGAGGCATCTTTTACTGAAAGTTTATAGAGGTGATGACAGTAGTAAGAATCAATTGCATATGTGATGAGAGTATTTCATGGACTAAATCGACATAGTCCAACTATTAGATAGAGTCATAGCAACAGAGTAGGTAACTGCCATTATTACTGGTATTAATGATGTAATATGGGTTCGGGGAAAATGGCCTAACAGTAGGTCTTACATCAAATCATAAGAGAAAACGTTGGCAGTCTAGGAGTCTAGATAAGGTACTTTCAGAGTTAGAAATGTTTACAGACAAGTGCTCTACCGAGCATAGAAAAGAAAAGGCTATTCCTTAAACAAAAGAGGGAGATAAGTTGACATCTTCTACTAGCGACGGGTATCCCTTGGGCGAACCCTAAGATCAGCCAGTTGGCGGACAACTTCTTGAAGATGTCGATCCTGTGCTCTCTGATGCGCCCGGAGTTCCCTGACTTCAGCTCGGGATGCAGCTAGCTGTTGCTGCAGATCCTCATTGGTCCTCCTAGTCCTATCCATGGATTCTTCCACCTGGCGGATACGTACAATGTTAAGGTTAGAGTTGGCATCAATTTCCACAACTCTTCTGATAGCTGCATGACCTTGCTCGACGTTCCTAGCAATCCTCCAGACCATGACAGGTAGGGCTCGATCAGCCGAGCCACCCTCGCTTATGTTGTAAAAGCTTCGGTCTCCGTTGAAAGGTAAGGGTTGACCCTATTCATCGCTCCATTGATCCAAGGTTGTTGCCCACATGGGAGTCGGACCTTGGAATGCTGGACGGGGGTTGGGGTTTGGAGCTACAGGGGGTAGGTTGTTGACTTCTGGCTCGGAGCTGGAGCTATCCGAAAAGCCTTCTGCACGGTGATCATCCAAAGGGATCAGGTTATCGTCTTCTGACTCCTCCTCGAGCCATCCTCTAATGCCTTGGTTTGGATAGTACGGATCGTCGGGATGGTGGAATCCAGCCATGCTATCTACACGAGAATACGGAAAGAAAGGTTAATAGACGTAATCTAGGATACTTATAAGATGATTGTTGTTAGTCGACCCAATACTTGCATAATGCATACAAATTACATGTAACCGAGATAGGATAGGCCTTCGAATAAGTGATCCTAACTCTAAATGCACAACCAAACAAGGAATAGGAAATAGAGCAAAGATCATAGATTCTAAGTCTATAGCGTCTTAATCACATGTAACCGTAGGGTATCCACTTAGCAACTATCGTCCTACACGCAACGACCCTTTTAGTTCTCACATATGTAAATCACCGAATTGCAGAATACTCCTATAGTATTCTTGTTCTAACATTCTTGTGGTAGTCTGGGTAAGTTTTTAGACTTGTTGCAACACCACAACCATTCTTAGGCATATGCTAGTCACTCCTAGGAAAACGTAGTTGATCAGGCTACCTTCACCCAGACTTGACTATATGTCTCTAAGCCTAATTGTGCTGTTCAACAATCTTAATACTTTTGTTCTGTTCTAGTAAGATACTGACCCTTTGTAATAATGGATGTGTATATATATACTTAGTTAAATATTTTATTATTTAAAAGTATATATTCTTGGTCAGAGTGTTTTAATCCCGATGTGTTTATAGTTCGTATATCTTTTATGGGTTGATATACTTGGTTCAATATAAACAAGGCTCTGATACCAATCTGTCACACCCCAAAACGAAGAACGGCGGAATACATTCTGGGGTGGAGGACGTCATGTACAGTATCATAACAATGCATAATAGTAAAAACAAGAAACAACATCCATTGCATTAATATAGTAATTGTAATACAAGTGTGTTCTGTACAGTTTGTTAGACACCAAAAAGTATAATCAAAATAAAGAGGATTCTTGTACGTGCTCCGTCTTCTCAAAAGTTGCATCTGTACCCGTCAACTAATGACCTGAGAATAAAAGTTATTTTGAAAATGAGTATCAACATAAAGCTGGTGAGTTCATAAGAATTTAGTGTCATTGCTTGTATAAAAGTGTTTTCAATCGTGTAATATGAAAGGTTTTATCAAGTTTGAAAATAGTGTGAATCTCTAGAAAATCCTATCTTTTCTAGTAAAAGTAGTCTTCTGCCAAGACTTGGTTACTTGTAGGTTTAATCCTTTGAGTGTGTAGAAGTTTTCCCAATTAGACTCTCAATTATAAAAATATAGTTTGGACTTCATTTATACAAAGTAAATGGGAAGATAATGTATTATTCCAGGAGTGTTACTGCCGGCTGAATGGTAAATAAACTGCAGACTCTAGGTAGTGATAAGTATATAATACACCTCGGGGAGTCTACTTTAGCTTTAATTCTTAATTTTTCCATTTAGGGATCCGAATGTGAATCTATATGTAACCATGCGGATAGGCGATCAAATGTATAATGACCCTCCAGGTCACACGTAGTGTGGTAACATGTTATCATCCCTGGGCCTAGTCGGCTCGGACTGTAGCTAGCAGTCGGGATGTGAGAGTGTCCGCTCTGTATAGATCTATACACGTAGAGCCCGCTCTCCCTCCAGGAGACTATGGTTACACAGCGAAGGCGTAGTAAAGTGCCGTATTGAGGAATAGTGTATCACATTCAGTTTTAGTATGTTCTCTTGTATTAGTGTATAGTGTGCTTCTCGATATTATGTATTTAGTGTTCTTTTGTATAGTATATGGTATTCTTCTTGTATACTACTTACATGTAGAGACTCATAATAGTACTAACTGTGGTAGGTATCATAGTAATGGTAGTAAGGAGTGGTAAACCTTAACTATACCTATTATAGTTAAATAGCATGTTGTAGTCTATCTTGGATACACAAAAGTATTGAACTGAGTGAAGGCATTCATATCCAACACAAATACATACAATATATAACTAAGAATTCAACGACAGTCTGACAGATAACAATATACCCTAAGACCCCAATCAAACAAGAACAGGATATAAGGCGAGCTATCAGTCCTAAGTCCTTCAAGTCTTACTTATATAAATATATTGGTGTAGATATATTTTAGGAACATAAGAAGTTTAAAAGAGTTTGGAAATAGCTTTTATAACAATTTAACATGAAATGAGTTTGATAAACATTGAAAGCAGTTTTGATGGCAAAACGGTTAGAAGTAAAGAAATCCTTTTTGATTGTAAGTTACAAATCACATGTGATTGATACTATAATTTGTTGGATTCAACTAGTATCCCCCCCCCCCCCCCGCCGCCCCTCGTAAAAGCATTTAAAAACATTTGAAAGGTTAATTAAGGGGTATGAACTCACCTGCAGTGAGCGGACTAGATGGAATGTCAGGTAGGATGCTAGGTGTCAAGTGAGGACTTGAACACACCCACGTATCCTATGAATCATGTAGTGGCACATAATGGTGTCTAATTAGTCATTTTATCACCAATTAAGTAAGTAAAGACCTTTTCATGTATGAAAACACTTTGCTTCAAGTGCAAGGAGTGCTAGGGGTTTGCTTCTAAAGAGTGTATGGCCTCATTATGGAGTTTACACTTCAAATGATACCCTTATTATGAGTTTACGGTTGAGAGACCACTTCCCCCATGAGTTTACGGCCGTAAACTCATGGGAAATGGTGAGTTTGTGTGTTTAAAGGTCTCTTGCATCAGTAGGAAGGGTTCTAAGGTCAAATCAAAGGCTTGACAAGTGATTAGGGTTAGAAAGGGTACTCCCTTGGAGTTTGCGGTCCTTAGACCACTCCTTGGGAGTTTACAGTCGTAAACACTAGGGTTTACGGCCGTAAACCCTTGAGCACATCATTTCTTTCATGTTTTATCGTCCTAAGCTCATTCATACAAGTTTCTAGTCCATTAAACATGCTAAGGAAGGAGTTAGGGACACCAAAACACCCTTTATGGTGTTTATGGTTTTGGTGTTTACGGTTTTGGGAGATCCCCAAACCGTAAACACATGTTCTTGTGGTTTTTGGGTGTTTAATCCATGAACACTAAGCCAATAACTAGTTAGGAAGAGTATACTTACTTCTAGGAAGCTTGTAGAGGTGTTTTAGGACCTAAAAGCACAAATGTGTTCTTGGTGATCTGAAGATTCTTTAAATATCTAAGTAAAAATCAGAAATTCATGGATGAGAAGATGTAGAAACACTAGATTAAGGGGGTGTTTGGCTTAGCTTTTAAAAGCTCAAAAGTTCTTTTCCAAAAAGTTACAAAAAGTCAGGGAATTCTGACTTTTCCAAAAAGATGCTTTTCCTTGTATTAAAACTCCAAAAGTTACTAGTTTGCCAAACATCTTTTTGTTTTTTTCTTTTACAAAAAGGACTTTTGGCTATGAAAAGCTAAGCCAAACACCCCCTAAGTGTTTTTTATGAAAGAATCTAGGAAGAAAACTTACATTTTTGGCGGATTTTGCAAGAAAAAAGTGATGATACTTGAGAGAAAAGAGTTAGTGTTCTTGAGTGGGGAGTGGTAAAAGTGAGGAGCAAGTGTAAACTCATGCTATATGCATGAGTTCATGGGGAGAAGGGTGTTTATGGCCCAAACTCCCTTGTTTGGCTGTAAACACCTAGCTAAGGTGTCGGGTTGTCCGGTTTATTACACGTCACTAATTACGTCACTTCTTTTTATTATATCTTTTGACGAAAAATAAAATAAGGTACCAAACGGGTTTAAATCTGGCCAAAAATGTATTAAAATATTTTTGACTAATATTTGGAGTGTTTGGATGTGGAAATTATACAAATGAAAATTTCGGGTTGTCACACTATATACCTTCAAAAGATTCACAAGGTGAAGGAGTTTCTGGATCTACAAGCTTACAAGAAACACCACCTTCTTCTATGACGTTCTTCCTGAACAAGAATGTACAAAATCATCAAAAGACTCCAAGATCTTCACTCTTAATGCTAGGATTCGATATTAGGGATTAAATGGAGTGGAGGATGATTATAGGAGGTCTAAGGGTGAGATAATGTGTTTAAATAGGGACGAAACCCAAAAAATTAGGGTTTGGCATCAGATTGCATACGCCCAATGTACTCTTAGTATGCCTAACGTACTCCTAGTATGCCTAGCATACTCGGTTAGACTCCACGAATGCCTCTCTCCTACTATACCTAGTGTATCCGATTTCGACGTTCTTGATGGGTTTTGAGCATAACATCATTCTTATGGTGTGCATGCAACCCTAATGCTTTGGATCTAGGTTTTCCTCAAGTTATACATGCAAAAAATCTTCCAAAGCATAAACCCTAATCTAACATGTCTAAGAACGAAATTCATATGTAAAAAAATGTTTGGAATCTTACCTTACTTGTTATGTATCAATAATAAGAACAATCCACAAAATCCTTGACTCTTGAAAGCTTAGTGCCCCAAGTGTTGCACCTCTAATGGAGTCATAAACACCACTAGAAATTTGGAAGAATATGAGAGAGAGAGGAAGAGCCTTCAAAAACGTCTAGGACTCTCCAAGAAATCATTGGGAGACTTTGGGGTTCCTTTTATAGTTGAGGCTTCTAGGGTTATGAACTTGGAAACCCTAATTCCCTTGCTTAGGCCATAAGCAACATATGGACTCCTTAATGAAGAAGCCTTGGACAAAATCTTTATGGACTCTCATAGAGATTTCGTCCATCTTATACCAATAAGGCCCATGAGGCCAAACTATAAATATTACTGATTTACATAATCAATCCCCGTTAATTTAATCAGTCTCTTTTGATCACCAAATTAATTCAAATTAATTTCTGATCAATACTAATTAAATAATATGATTTCTCAATTAATATATTATTCTTATAATACATTAATAAATCATAACAAATCCTCTTTCCCCATAATTCATCCTATTAGTTGCTATGGTGAAGGCAACCTAAAAGGACCATTCTCATAATCGGGTCAAGTAAATACCAAAACAGTTATGGGCTTAGACACTTAATCCAACAGTTCTTTATATCCACAGAAATGTATTGAAAAGACCCACATATTATTTTGATATCTTGGAATAAAAACCTCTTGAGCCAAATCCGTATTTCATGCAAGGCCCCGACTTATGACTTTCCTTTTTCTACTCTTCATCCTAAAACAAAATTCAAAGGTTTTATCTCTCAACCATCATGACCTCCTTCCTTAAGGACTAACTTCTCCTCCTTAAGGCCCCAAAGATTTTACGGAATTGACTTTTGGCCCACGACCCTGAGTTACATAATGACCTGGAATAGGGCGTTATAAATCTCCCCCATTTAAATTAAATTTCGTCCTCGAAATCATTCATTACTATCTCCTCTTTTGAGCCCAACGATCCCGAATGAACTCATTGAATCCCAAAGATGACTGGGTAAGTTACCTCACTCCGATAACCACCCACCCTTACCATCGGTGAGCCCAAAATAGCGGAAAATTACAACCCCTGTCAAAGAATGAACTTCAACTTTTCCCTAAGCTAACGAGCATCCAACCGGTACACCTAAAACTGAAAACCCTGATCAATGTCTGACTCCCAGGAAGACAGAGCCATTCTAAACCATTCCCACAATGGCTCAACTTCATAACTCGAACAACACAAACCTATCTGTCCAGAACAAGTTTTCAGATACCTGAAACATTTACGCCCCGACCACTTACCAATACTGAAAAATCCTCATCGAAAACAAAATAAACATCATACTCAAGAATAGAACAGGTATAGGTGGTCCTGGTCCATCCACCAACAGAACTCCATCAGTAAATCACTCCCAATGAAGAGCAATGCAACCAATGCTCGAACGATCACCAAGTCCGCTTAACCCCAGTGATGGCTACAAACCGAACCTAGTACTCACATCACATTTTGCCCCAACCCAACCTATGATTTCCCAAGTATTACAGAAGTTGAGGTCCACTCACAACACTTCACCTAACCATGTGATGATCTAAATCATCCTAGAGAATGCCACGATCCAAGTCATAGACTTCCATCACTGTTACCACCACCTACCAACCTAGTGAATGCTACAGCTGCTCTGCAGTCTTATAACACTTCTATAACCACACCATATCCTAGTGAATACTACGATTACTCCAAAGTCTTACATCACTTCCAAAACCATACACTAACCTAGTGATTGATACAGTTGCTCCGTAGTCTTACATCAGTCCTACAACCGCACACTAACCTGGTGAATGATACGGATGCTCCGCAGTCTTACATTACTGACCAATGAACACTATTCCTTGCTTAACCCTGAACCCTCTCGCAACTAGAACTAGCTCTCTAGTTGACATAGGATGCTACCATGTTGACCGACCTTCACATTTAATCCTTAATCAAACAATTTCTTATCCGCACCACCCGATTAGCTGTTCAAAGCGCCATCGGCCACATGATAGTCTACTCCGCACTCAAAATCCTAAAATATCTTGGATTCTTCCCATCCTTAAGCAACCTTGGTGCTTCCTCCAGATGTACCAATCCAAAAATCTAACATGCGCACGGATTCTAAAGTGGCTCGCACTTGAAACTATCCCTGGTAGCCCCAAGTGACCATCCCTCACTTGGATTCATGTACATTCTGATAACATCATAATCATTTGATTACCTAGCCATCCCACAATCTTCCTACCCAATCACCACCAAATTGACCTTACTGGATTAAGATCACATGATCAAACGATATCGGGTGCTCACATCCAAAACTAGATGAAGCACTTTATTAATATCGACAAAGGTTGTCGTATCTAAAGTACCTTTCTTTGATATAATTCCACACCCATCTACAATCCCAACTGATGACAAGGAACCCAAAAGAACCACAATTAGAACAAATAGATAATCACTTCAAAATTCTTCCTACTACCAAAACAAACCCGAGTCTGCTATATACCATAATTCTAAAATCTAGAAAATCAGGGTAACATACCCAGAAGCCATGATATATAATAACAAAACATGACGATTAGTTGTCACACACACACACACACACACACACATATATATATATATATATATATATATATATATATATATATATATATATATAGTACCATACAGACTCATACAAACATGCAAGAGTCTCAAAGACAGCTACCATCCTACATACACAATTTAGTGAACCGACATTAGTGCCTTCGACTTACAAGCATAGGGAGAAGATTCACCTCAATCCGCTGGTAAACAAATAACAGATCAGGTCGCTGAATCGGATAATCTCACAGCAACTAACAATAAATACAACCCTAATCAACAATTAAGATATTACCCTACGAATGATCCAAATATTCCAAGAATAGGCAAAAGGCGATTTTGCCCCAAATAAATCCCAAGCCAATCCATAGTTGACCTAAGGTCAATAGGTCAACAAAAGTAAACGATGGTCCAATGACTAAGTAAGACATACATACTTAATCTATGCCCAACGTACGCCACCTTTGGCCAGTACGTGCTACGTACGAGCTAGTTACGCCCATCGTACTCCGTAACAGCCCAAAGTCATCATTAAGGGCTTTAATGGTTAAGCCAGTAAGTCTAGTTGTCAAATCCGATCCCTAATAATGTCTTAACCAAGTCTCTAACTTTAAGTCTTTTTGATGACTAACTAAAGAGGGCTCAAACCTGAAAAACCTAACTTCCACAACACTAAAGGTCACTCAACTCATGCATGGGCCAAAGGAAACGATCAAGTGACCATTTTGATGGATCAAGGAGCTCAAAAACATGTAAACGGACAACCAAGAAGCTTTGGAATACCTCATACTCGCAAAGGTCCAAGTTTTTGGGACAAAAGTTCATAAATACCCATCTAAAGAGATCTAGAAAGAATATCAGCAAGGTATGGACTTTATACCTTGAATAGATGCACAAGGTGAATGAGTTTATGGATCTACAAGCTTGAAAGCAACATCACCTTCTTCTATGACCTTCTTCCTCAACAAGAATGCAAAAAATCAACAAAAGACTCCAAGATCTTCACTCTCAAGGCTAGGGTTCGATATTAGGGCTTAAAGGGAGTCGAGATTAATTATGGGAGGTTCATGGGTGAGATAATGTGTTTAAATAGGGGTGAACCCCTAAAAACCCTCCTATATTCAAACGGCCATAACTTCTTCATTTGAACTCTGATTTCGACGTTCTTTATCCACAGGAAAGGTATTGAAAATCCCTACAATATTATTTAGATATCTTGGATTAAAAACTTCTTAAACAAAATCCATATTTCATGCTAGGCCGCGACTTATGCCTTTCCATTTTTTACTCACTACAAACAAAATGTCATCTTGTGGCTCAAAAAAAGTGCCACCAAATACCAAAAAAAAAGTGTCACTAAGTGTCTCAAGGAGAATCAGCGACACAAATAAAAACTGTCACCAGAAGTGCTCCCACTAAAACCCTTTAATGACACTTTTCAGTTTTGACGTTGTAGGTTTTAGGGTTTGAGTGACACTTTTTTATTTGCCACTGTAGAAAAAAACTATTTTGTGACACATCATTTGTGCCACTAAAAATTCATGCAATTCTAAAATTGCTCCTACGTTTAGTGGCACTTTTTTATTTGCCACAATAAAAAAATCCTAACATATGTTTTCAACCGCTAATTGCACATGATTCTAGAATTGATGATACTAACAACAACACATTTTTCAACTATAATATTAAATATCAAATAAGCCGAAATCTATACATGAAGCATCATCACTCACTGATCCAACCCAAAATTATAAGCACACAATCAAACAATGCAAATCCATATGTAGTTGAATCATTATGAAGACTACTTATACCCTATACACAAATGTAATGATTAATGAACATGGTTATATATAAATAAAGTATTTAAATAATATTAATATATTTCCAATGAGAACAAATCTATGTAACTAAAAGAATAAACATCCTTTAGAAAAAGAACATGAACAAAGGCCCAATGTTGCCATTGATCAAGGTTGATGGTGTAAGCACACATACTAATTTTCTTTGAATTGCCTATGAACATTTACAAACATAATATTTAAGTAAATAATGACACATAATCTAGAAATGACAAAATATGACACTTAATAGTAGCATAAATGTTTCGTTTGTCATATATATATATATATATATATATATATATATATATATATATATATATCATAAGTTTGGCATGATGTTATTTTTGGATAAGGTGTCTAAGTCCATAACTATATTTGGTATGTACTTGAACCGAGAGTAGCATGGTCAATTTGCGTTGCATTTCACCGGAACAATTTGTAAGGATTGACTTTTGAGAAGAGGTTATTTATGATTTATAAATATAATATAAGTTCTAATATGTTAATATAAAATCATATTATTTAATTAGTATTGATCAATAATTAATTTGGAATTCATTTTGTGATCAAAAGAGACTAATTAAACATCTGGGGATTGATTGTGTAAATCATTCATTCTTATAAAGTGGGCATGTGATCCATAGTTCTTTATATTCAGCTAAACCCATGTGGTGACCCATGGATATTCCATGGAGCCTAAGGAATGAGGAAAGTCATGCACATTAGGGTTTGCATGGTGTAACCCTAATCATGACACACTATATAAGAAACCCTCTAGCGCATGAAATCGGCCCTAGTGAGTCTTTGGAAGAGCATATCCGATTTTGTGTGCAAGAAATATTCTCTCAATTCCTCTAATTGTTGTTGGTGATTTGTGGTTCCATTTGAGGCATTCACATTATTGGTGCTAGGCTCCTAAAGCTTCAAGGTTTTCAACTACACTAAAAGGTATGTCATTGATATGTGCATATTTAGCTATGGATTTAGTATAGATTTTTATCATTATTCGGCTAATTATTTACATTTTATGGACAAAAGATACTTAATAGTATTGGAATTATATTTGCAGTCCAAAAGATATGCTCGGAAGCTAAAGGAAGCAGGAGAAGCGATTGGAAGTTCAAGAATTGAAACAAGGAAGAAAAATGCCCAAAACAAGAAGGACTCGGTGAGTCCTTGCCGTACACGGGTTTTAAGTGACAGACTCGTCGAGTCGATCACTAGACTCGACAAGTCACCTCTGTTTCTAGAATAATAAAAATAGGGACTTGGAGATCAAGATAGGGGACATCTCTGGAACCCTAGGAGGAAAAATTACGATTGAAGGTGCTGTTAGGTGGTGAGAAGCTGAGGAATCAACCCTACATTCAATCTTGAAGAGAATTAAGGAAATTTTAGTTTATTCTTAGTAATCTTTTGATTTGAATCATGTTTAAAATCTTTAATTTCGTTTTTAAGTTTATGTTTACTGCAATTATGAACTAAACCCTTATTCTTCTGTTTAGGGTAGATGATTTTGTGAACATGGATTGATTTTATGGTTAGGATTAATTTTAATTGGTGATTATGTTTTGTTAACCTTGTTAAAGAACCTTATATGTTGATAATAACTATTCTTCTGTGAATAAATCAGTAATTAAGTTGTATGAACATCTCTTAGTTATTAATTTCATATGATTTATGTGACCACATAGTCGTATGTCTAGGAATAACGAAGGTGAAACTAGAATTAACTAGAAGATAGGTAAGTTAATGTGTGAGCTTGTATGAGGAACCATCAACAAGAGGTTAATTGAGTGACCAACTTAATTAACCACTACAAGTCTTACTTAACCCAAACCAATATCTAGGAAATTCATTAATTTAGACAACTGGCTGTTGCTTGAATTAATGTTTTCTAAGGATTAGTAATAACGAATGTGAATCAAATCACCTCAATCGGTAACCAATGAAGAATTAAAGCGAAACATTTACTATAAAATCGTCCATGTGATCAAATGAGTCGAACCTAAATAGAAGTCCTCTTAACTATTGAATTTAGTGGAAATTACATGTTTTAGCTGCTAGTTAGTTAAATTGTGTGTTAGTTAGTTTATCGAAGTTTTTTAGTCTTGCAAAACTAGAGAAAACATTTCCTTTTATTACTTGTTTTTAGATAATATTAGTTATTAGTTTTAATTTTCCGTTCCCTGAGTTCGATACCCTACTTATTTAGCTACACCACAATCGATAGGTCCACTGACTTTGTGTGTTAATTTTATAAATAAAAGTAGGTTTAAAACTAGTCGAGCTCACACACATCATGTTTTTGGCGCCGTTGCCGGGAAACGGTTCACAAATTAACATTAATTTCTAATTTTATCGATCCTTTGTGTGAGATTTATCTTACACAAAGTTACTTCTTAAGTAATTAAGTAATTAGGATAAGTTTTAATAATTTTCTGTTTTAGAAGTTAGTAAGTATTTTTTTTTCTGTTTTTGCTTGAACTCGCCGAGTGCAATCGAAGCTACTCAGCGAGTTCGTCACTGTCTCATAGTTCCGTTTATTTTATTTTATTTTTGTTTCTTTTACGCAGTTCTCTTATTTTGCTTGCAGGCATTATATGACGCGAGGATCCAACACACCTCTGGTTCCTCCATATGAAGACCCAGAATCTGCTCTAAGGAAAAACATGGGCAAGAACATAAGAGAAACTGCAACATCGAAGAATTCACCGTTGAAGAATCTAAAAGTTGTCTTTAGTAAGAAAAAGGACAAGAAAGCAGTTGAGGCCAACGGTCAGCAAAAGCGAAGGCAGTAAATTAGAAAGTTTTAAAGACAATACAAAAGAAGCCGCAATTTAGTACGATTACGACTCCAAATTCGAAGAAGAAAGCGAGTTTGAAGAAGAACCATTTAACCCCATGGCTAATATCGATGAAGTTGCCATGGGAAAATGGAAGAAGAGGATACGAGACGATACCGGCCCAGGACTAGTGCAACCCGTGATTCCCGCGACAGCCACTTTCGAGCTAAAGGGCCACATACTTGCTCAACTTAAGGAGATTCCCTTCTATGGGAAAGATCATGAAGACGCTTACAAGCATTTAGATGAGGTCAACGATGTAGCCGATTACTTCAATGTTCCGAATGTGCCTTGTGAAACCGTTTTGCTTTGTATGCTTCCCGTCACGTTCAAAGGTGCTGTAAATGATTGGATGAAGTCACTCCCTCCCGGATCCATCACTACATGGGCTAAGATGAAAGAAGAATTTATCGATCAGTTTTGCCCTCCCTCAAAGATAGCCAAATTGAAGAAAGCTATTGCCAACTTTGAACAACAAGTTGGAGAATGCTTATATGAGGCATGGGAGAGATACAAAGGCTTACTAAGAAACTGCCCGCATCATGATCTAAATAGTCAACAAGAAGTATCCATTTTCTATGATGGAGTGAATGTGACCACAAGGCAACTTCTTGGTTCGCAAGGACCTCTCACAAAGAAGCCACCCCCAAAAATCAAAGAGTTAATTGAAGAATTCTCTAAGCATTCTAGAGAATATCATAACCCAAGGAATAAGCTAAGTCGGGGGGTGGTGAACACTGTTAACGATAGCATGGCGGCAATGATGGCTAAACTAGAGTGTTTAGATCGAAGAATGACTAAGATGGACCAATCCATCCATGCTATCCGGGTAGGATGTGAGAATTGTAGAGGACCTCACCTCACTAAAGATTGTGATTTGGATGAGAATGGGAAACGGAAAGCACAAGTTTGCTATTCAAGCGGTGATAGATATGATGATAATTGGCAGAAACCCAAGAAGGAATGGCTCCCGTATGATGAGTACAAAAAGGCAAAGGAGGAGAAATACAAGCAAAAAGAAAGGGGTTTCTATCAAAAGGAGGAACCGGTTATTGAAAAGAAAGTTGATTTGGAAGAAATTTTCACAAGGTTTCTAACTTCATCCGAGAAGAGGCATAATGATACCGACATTGAATTGAAGGAGCAACGAATAATGCTTAAAGATCATCAAGCTATGATGAAAGATCAACAAAATTTGCTTAGGAATCAGCAAGCCTCTATTCATAAAATTGAGAAACAGCTAGGTCAGCTTGCACAACAAATTAGTCAAAGAACATCTGGTGAACTTCTTAGTAATACCGAACAAAATCCAAGAATGGCACATCTAAATGTAATAACCACTGATTCTGAAAAAAAAATTTCACTCCTCTGACCTCTATCTAGAAGAATACCAATAAGGTGCAAACAGAAGAGGCAATTGACTGGAATTCGAGGAAACCTGACTCGAATCGCTGAGTCGGCAACATGGACTCGACGAGTCCGAGGTCTGATGAGAAAAATTGCTCTCTTCTGAAAGCTTACAAGCCCCCTTTGCCATTCTTGATCCAAGCCATACCTGATTACCAGATTAAAGGGTACAGAAAATTTATGGAACATATAAAGACCTTCCAAGTAAAGATTCCATTCGTAGAAACAATACTTTAAACGCCTAAGTATGCAACTTTGCTTAAAAACCTCTTTACTACTAGAAAAAATATGGAAGAATTTGCTGAAGTATTGCTGAACTAGATTTGGATGATGAGTTGTTAGAAAAGGAGCTTGCATATTTGCAAGAAAGCGATCCAAATCAATTCTTGTTATCTTTGGAGGATACTTCTGATACCAAGGGAGAGTTAGAGGAGATAGAGAGGCTGATCAGGGAAGCTGATTATAAAGAAAGCATAAAAATTGTTAAAAATTCACCGACTCGCTGAGTCGTACCTGCTGACTCGACGAGTACATTCGAAAAATTCAATTATGGTGCAATTTTTACTCTGCAACCCATTAGTACCCTTACTGAATCAGATGCACAACTTTTACCTGATCACTTTGAGAACCTTCTTGAGGAAAATGAGCATATTAAAGATGTTATCAATATTGGGAATGCACATTTGGCACTTCTTGAAAAAATCATGGGAGTTGATGAGGTTGTCCAAGAGAAGAATAAGGGAAGTTCAGAAGATGAAAGTGATCCAAAAGCTGGTGATGATGATAGCCACCACTCTTCAATTGAATCACCAATGCTAGATCAAGAAGTGTTGACCAAAAGAAAAAGGACCAAGCCTCCGACCATTGCATCTACTAAATTTGAAGTGTTAACTTTCATAACACTGGATTCTGCAATGAACAACAAGACAAGCAAGGAAGGGATGGAGAGGAACAAGCATGGTAAAGGGGTGAAGTGTAAAGCTGAAGAAAATGCTGCAAGAAAGAGGATGGAATACTTGAAGAGGGCTTATGAAAGGAAAATCCATCTCTACAAAACGAAAAACAAAGTACAAAAGCTAAAGAAGGAGATCCTCATGGAGGAAGCTGCAGCAACGTGAGCGGGAAGGAGTCCAACTAATGACTCCTTAAAAAGAAGCGCTTCCGGGAGGCAACCCGATTTTAAAATTTGCTATCTTTTTCCTTTATTTTTTATTTTCATTTTTCTTAGGATCTGTTTTTATCAATCTTCTTCTGTGCTCATGATGATTGCTTGAGGACAAGCACTGCTCAAGTGTGGGGTTGGTGGCATTTAATTTAAAAATTTAAACTCAAAACTTCAACATAATGAAAAACACGTCGGGTCCCTCAACTTACTCGACGAGTCCATTTGTTAAGTCTCAATTATACGCGGAATCGCGTTACTACTCGGCGAGTAGGTATATCTACTCGGAGAGTCCACGTATTTACCGGAAAAAAAACATTAATTTTACATTATGTAAAAGGGGTTTTACTCTAATTGTAAAACACTTGCAACAATTCATCCAACCGCCACCCATACACGATGAGCAAAGTTCCTCTCCAGTTTCCATCTTGATTTCTTCTATTTCCTTGCAAATCCAACTCATAGGTAACTATTTTCACTCTTAATATATTAAAAGTTTCAATCTTTGGTGGAGTTATACCCTTAATTTCTGCAAAATCCCGATGTTGACTAAACTTAGATTTTAGGGTTTTGAGTTCTTGTTAAATTAGGACGTTTTAGAAAAAAATTCTGGAATATTTATGCTCATGGAATCTACCGAAGCAAACCCTTGGTTTAATCTTTGCATTTGGATAATGAGTTTCATCCAACAGATCTGGACTCGCAATGTTCGTCCTACTCGCCGTGTCTGTTCGTTGACTCGGCGAGTCCATGCTGTTGATGGCCAGAATCTGATAATTTTTATTTTCCTGTGCTTTGTTTGTGGTTTTTTTGGTTGTGCTGTGCAGAAAACATGTCCAGAAGGGGACAAACTTCAAGAGGAGGCAGCCATGGGGACATTCCTGATGGGTTTTATGCATAAGAAACATTCGTATATGCTCATACAAACCCTAATGCTTGGATCTTGATTTCTCTGTTGTACATGCTTTAATTCCAAGACTTACAAACCTAGATCTATCATATATAATTCAAAATTATCATAAAGAAAACATATCTAATTGGTTTACCTCTTTCAAGTAGCTTGAATCTTTATAGTCTTCTTGATCTTGAGCTTAGAGTCACAATTGTAACTCCTCTAATGGTTCAAAAACCCACAAGCAAGAAGGCAATATGAGAGAGGGTGAAAGATGATAGAAATCGACCTAGGGTTCTCTTAGAATCAAGTGGTAGCCGATTTCCATAGCCTAGGGGTGTTATTTATACTGCTAGCTGCTAGGGTTTCAACCTAAACCCTAATGGACAACTTAATCACCAAGAATCCCATAGAGACTTCTAGATTAGGGCCATTGGATGAAAATATGATGGATCCCCATCATAATTTCGTTCCCCCTTAGTCCATTAGGTTCTCCATCCCAAAACTCAACTATCATGCATTTGACAGTTTATACCCCTTTATTTAATTAGTCTCTTTTTGTCACAAAATTAATTCAAAATTAATTTATGACTAATACTAATCAAATAAATATGATTTCTCCTTTAATATATTATTCTTATAATATATTAAAAAACCATAATATTCTCTCTTTCTCCTTAAATTACATTGTCAAGTTGCTTTGGAGAAGGCAACCCAAAAGGACCATGCACAACTGGGTCAAGTACATACCAAATATAGTTATGGGCTTAGATACTAATCCAACAGTCTCCCACTTGGATAAGTCTAGTAACTATATCTCACATATGACTTTAGAATCCGATTAACAATCATAGCTCTTATACTCTGCTGTCAACTCTGATAAACTTGTCCTTTAGATAAGGGATTGTATAATCCTCCATTCTAGATATCATGTTGACAATGCTTATTGTCCAACATTTGTTCCTCGATTTCCGATTTGTTTGACATAGAATTTAGTTGAACACATCAACTTCATTCTGACTGGGCCCAACACATAAGTCAAACCAAATAATCAAGTGGCCAAGATATCACTTTCATTCTCAGAACAAAAGGAACATATCAACTTCGACTCATATGCATCTATTATTCACTAATTGAATCATGCACAACAATGTGTTTTATAACATCAAGTTACTAATGCGTCATCACATCATCATTGCACAACCAACCAAGAAACAACAACCATATCTCTAAGTTTTAAGACTATATGATATTATCGCTTTGCAATCACTTAAGGCAAAACACCACAAAGTGACACCAACAAACTCGGGTTTATTCCAATGCTAAAATCATATTCATTAGCACTAATGAACTTTGCAGCAAACCTTTGCTACTCCCAAAACCTTTTAGACAATCTACAAACAATTCATGACAGTCTTCATTCATATCTACTTCCAAACTATGACCGACTGTGGACAGTTTGAATAATCCTATCATTCAGGAAGTCAAAACATGCAAAATTGAAACAATAGATAAATAACCAACCCAAGATAGTAGCTTTACTCATAAATAACACAATTTTATTTATTCATCAAATGTCAAGTACAAACTATCTATTACACATTTCCTATCTAATCCAAACTTATATCATCCTTCAGCCCAATGCTCCTAGCGTGCTGCAAGTGTTTGACCCTACTCAATCCCTTCGTAAGGGGATCTGCTGGGTTTTCTTCTGATGATACCCTCTTCACAACGAGGATTACCTCTTCTACCCAATGTTTGATAAAATGGTATTTTCTGTCGATATGTCAAGATCTACCATGATCTCTCGGTTCTTTAGTCAAGGCAACCGCTCCTTCATTATCACAAAAAATTTCCATCAGCTCCTTTATGGATGGCACGACTCCAAGGTCTCCAATGAAGTTCTTCAACCATATAACCTCCTTTGATGCTTCGCTCGCTGCAATGTACTCTAATTCGCACGTTGAATCAGCTACGGTCTCTTGCTTGGAACTTTTCCAAGTCACCGCTCCTCCATTCAAGGTAAAGACCCAGCCCAACTGCGATCGGAAATTATCCCGATCCGTCTGAAAACTAGAGTCACTGTACCCTCGTACCCTTAAGTCATCACTCCCACCAAGGACTAGAAACCATTCCTTGGTCCTTCGCAGGTACTTAAGGATATTCTTAACTGCAATCTAATGGGCTCTACCAGGGTTCCCCTGATATCTGCTGACCATGCTCAAAGAGAAGGCTACATCATGGCGAGTACAAGTCATAGCGTACATGATAGAGCCTACTGTAGAAGCGTAAGGTACTCGGCTCATATCATCTATCTCTGCCTATGTACTCGGGCTCTAAGTCTTACTCAGCTTGGTATTGCTTTGGATTGGCAACTCCCCTTTCTTGAAATTTTCCATTCTAAAACGCTTTAGTACCTTATCCAAGTATGTATCCTGAATGAGTCCTATCAGCCTATTTTCTCTGTTTCTTACTATCCTTATTCCAAGAATATAAGCAGCCTCTCCGAGGTCCTTCATAGCGAAACATTTCCCAATCTAGGACTTGACCTCCTGCAAGGTTGGGACATCGTTTCCTATAAGCAGTATGTCGTCGACATAAAATACGAGGAAGCTCACTATACTCCCACTGGCTTTGACATACACACAAGATTCATCTTCGCTTCGCAGAAAGCCAAACTCTTTAACCTTCTTGTCAAAACAAAGATTCCATCTATAAGACGCTTGTTTCAATCCATAAATGGATTTCTCAAGCTTGCATACTATTTTTGGATGCTTCGCATCGACAAAACCCTCTGGCTGATTCATGTAAACATCTTCAGCCAACTTTCCATTAAGGAAAGCGGTTTTCACGTCCATCTTCCATATTTCATAATCATGAAACGTAGCTATTGCAAGCATTACCCTAATAGACTTTATCTTCGCAACTGGCAAGAAGGTCTCATCATAGTCAACTCTGGGAGTTTGAGTAAAGCCCTTTGCAACCAATCGCGCTTTATAAGTATGCACTTTCCCATCCATGTTCGTCTTCTTCTTGAAGATCCACTTGCACCCGACTATCTTACGACCCGGTACATTATCAACCAAGTTCCAAACTTGGTTGTCGTACATGGACTGAATCTCACTGTCCATCGCCTCTTTCCATTTCGCAGACTCTGGGCCTGCCATGGCTTCCTTGTAGCTGCTAGGTTCGTCCAAATTTACTAGTGTACTATCACTAATAAATGTATCCCCTTCAGTAGTAATATGAAAACCATAAAACTGGGGTGGAACACTAGCCCTAGTGGAACGTCGAAGAGGTAAGGACTCGTCAACAGGTTCAACAGGAGTTTCCTCCTCAAGTTGAGTGCCAGTGTCAGAGGTTCCTTCATCGCTTTGATCTTGAATCTCTTCAAGTTCAATTTGCCTCCCACTGTCTTCTTGGCTTATCAATTCCCTTTCTCGGAAAACTCCTCTTCTAGCAACGAAGACAACATTGTCCCTCAGTCTATAGAAAACATAGCCAAAAGACTTTTGCGGACAGCCGATGAAATAACACTTCTCACTACGAGGTTCGAGCTTATCGCGAGTCTCTCGTCTTATGAAAGCCTCGCAACCCCAAACCTTAATATGTGCCAACGAGGGAGGCTTCCCTGTCCACATCTCGTGAGGAGTCTTGGAAACCTTCTTGGTGGGAACTAAGTTAAGGATATGGGTGGAAGTCTCTAAAGCATACCCCCAAAAAGCTATTGGTAACGAAGTCCGACTCATCATAGAACGAACCATGTACGAAAGGGTCTGATTACGTCTCTCAGCCACACCATTCAATTGTGGCATCCTTGGTGGCGTCAATTGCGAGACAATTCTGCATTCCTTTAGATAGTCGTGAAACTCAACACTTAGGTACTCTCCTCCTCGGTCTGACCGAAGCATCTTGATTTTCCTACCCAGGTGATTCTCTACTTCATTCTTAAACTCTTTGAACTTTTCAAAGGTTTCTGACTTTTGCTTGATTAGGTAGATATATCCATATCTGCTATAATCATCCGTAAAAGTCACGTAGAAGCGGCAAGCATCCCTTGTGGTGGATCTAAAGGGCCCACACACATCGGTGTGTATGAGATCCAATAAACCCTCACCCCTTTCACAAGTGCTAGTAAAGGGTGACTTGGTCATCTTCCCAAGTAAATAAGATTCACACGTGTCATCGTCCTTAAGGTTGAATGACTCCAACACTCCATCCTTTTGGAATTGGGCTATGCATTTCTTGTTGACATGGCCAAGGCGACAATGCCACAAGCATGCTTTGTCTAGACTTGTAGACGAATCAATATTCAAAACATTATTTCCTAAATTATCAACAACTATCACAAATTCATAAATCTCATTACAAGATAATGCATTGAAATAAAAGACACCATTCAAATAAACGTTAATAGAACCACTACTATTATCAAAGGAATATCTGAAACCTTGTCTAAACAACCCATGAAATGAAATAATGTTTCTTGCCATATCTGGCGAATAACAGCAATTGTTTAAATCTATCCCTAACCCATTACTCAACACTAAATAATAAACACCGACTTTGGTTATAGGCGACGATCTTCTGTTTCCCATAATCAGGTTCATCTTCCATGTTCCACCTCCCTACTTCTTTTTAGGCCCTGCATATCAGAACAAATGTGGTAACCACACCCTGTATCAAGAACCCATGAAGTAGCAAATGATGAGTTATTAGATTTAATAGAATACATATCTGCAAAGGTGGGCTTAATCTTTTCATCTCTTATGTTTTGCAGATATTGAGGGCAGCTTCGCTTCCAGTGGCCCTTTTGGTGGCAATAGAAGCACTCTGCTTCTTTGGGATCAGAAGAGGGTTTAGCAGGGCCAGATTTGGTCCCACTTGAGGATGAACCATCTCGGGGCTTCCCTTTTTGGTGGCTCTTACATGGAGCCTTCCTCTTTTTACCCTTTCCTTGACCTATTGCCATCACAGGAGCGGCCACAACAGCGGAGGGTGCAACGAATTTGTCTTTGAGGTTTCTCTCAGCAGTCCTCAAGAGTCCTTGGAGCTTGCTCAAGGAGACCTCCTCCTTGTTCATGTGGTAGGTCATCCTAAACTAGTTGTAGGAGGAGGGAAAGGAGTGGAGGATTATGCCGATAGCCAAATCCTCATCAAACTTGACATTAAGTTTGAGAAGACGATCAACATACCTCTGCATTTTCTACAAATGAGAGGTTAGGGATTCTCCACTCCCCATCTTAGCGGTGATCATGTTAGTAATGATCTCATAGCGCTCTTGCCTCGCGCTCTGGTGATACCTGTCCAGTAAATCCTGATGCATTTCATATGGATACATGTCCTCATATGACTTTTGGAGTTCGAGGTTCATGGTGGCCAGCATGATGCAGTGAACTTTCGTAGCATCATGCTCGTGGGCCTCAAAGGCGGCCAACTCTTCAGGAGTAGCAACATCTGGGATGATCTTTTCAAGCTTTTCATCGAGGACATATTCTTTGTCCTCGTAGCGTGTGATCATGCGAATATACCTCATCCACTCGTTGAAATTTGACCCATCAAATGTCACTTTCTGACATAGGTTCATCGACGAGAATGACCCAGAAGCGTTGTTGTTGTTGCTGTTTGCAGACATCTGAAAAAGAAAGGACCAAAGTTTGATTAGAAATGAATCCCTAATTAAACACCCAAATGAGAAACTAGGTCTAGGATCCAACAACATTATTTACAACTTAGAAAGGGATGTCGTACTCTAAAAGTAAATAATTTGATGGTAAGTGAATGACGAGTTACTAATTCTCACCATGAAAAACGAAAAAGCAATTTAGGTTTTAAATGTTTTGAAAAACCCTAGATCTTTGAGATTCATTAAACTTTTCAATGGCATGTTTAAATCTCGATATGCATTTGAAATTTGCGACTGGGATACCAAGGATCGCAAACAAATTATGAATAACCATGCGAATCAACATGGTGCACTCAATGTCTCTATCACCTAATTAATGTGCCAGTAAACCACACACGCTCCATTGATCTTTGACAAACATCGAGTCACCATTCGCTACCAATGTCATCCCCAAATTGATGTGCCAGTTAACCACACGCGCTCCACCAACGTTTGACAAGGGTACGAAGTGTAATTCCTTGGATTAGCATCATTTTCACATTTTTCCCTAAAGTAACTAAGATTGGGAATTTGTAAAACATGTAGTTACTTTGTATCTTACATTATACTTTTAATGAGGAGAGAGTTTCCCTATTGTCACACCCCCAAACCTGAACGACGGAAACGTTCGGGGGCGGATGACTTCATGTGGTAACGTAACAAATGAATACATAGTAAAGAAAGCAATACAACCATCATATGTATAATTGAAAGTTTACATTTGTCAAAAGTTACATGTTCAAAACCAATTACAATATGATGTCAAAAATACGAGATTTAACTGGCGCCGCAGCATCCCTTCATCAAAAGCGTAATGAAAACCTGAAATTACTGATTTCCTGGGACATACAAGTAATTTTGAAAGAGTAGATAAACATTTAAGCTGGTGAGTTTCATAAGTATTTAAGTGACAATGTTTGTATGAAATGAAATGTTTTGTCTTTGTTTGTTTGTGTTTAGAAAATCCTATATTTTCTAATAGTATAAAAGTAGCCTTCGCTCAAGACCAATGTTTGTTTCTAAAATGTATGTAAGTGTAAAATAACCAATGTGTTTGAAAACCTCGTAAATCAATGCATTTTTAATACCCCATGTGAGTTTTATAACCATACTATTGACTCGGAATGCCTATACACAACGTTCTTCAGGCGTTGGAATGTTATGACGTTTGTCACCCCAAACGGTGGACTGCAGCTAACAGTCAGGGCGCGGGTTGTTAAGCCCGTATAGATCTATACACAAACACCATGCTCCACCTCCAAGGGATTCTGGTATATAATACAGGACTTGAAATGTGTACTCGAACGTACATGAAGTTAGTGCCTCACAAAAACCGTGGTATAAAAACAGATCTACTTGTTAAAATGTTACGTTTGTTCTTGTACACAAAAGCGACTTCTTGAAATTCATGTTTCTAGTACATAAGAGTTAGAAATTTGTTCGTAAAACAATACCTATTATAGTTTTCTAAAAGTATGTCTCGTTTGTTTAGAAATACCTAGAAAAGGAATCATTTGCTATGAAAGCATAGATTTTTGGTGTAGAGTCTAAGATAGAAAAGTATACAAATAATCTAAGAAAAGTTTAGTTTATACATGCATTACAACAAATTTATATTTCAAAAGATAGAATGCTATTTTAACATAGGTTATATATATGAAAGTTCCTTAAAAGTTTGTAAATCGCATGTGATTTGGATATATAACAGCATATAAAAGAGTTCTTTATGTAACACACGATAATACTCGTGTGTTTTACTTGTAATCCCCCCCTTGAAAGCATATAAAAGAATTTATAGAATATTTAAAAGGTAAATTAAGGGGTATGAACTCACTTGAAAGTTTGAAGATAGCGAGGTGGAAAACCGGGCAGAGTTTCATCTCGGGAAACGGATTTTTCTCGGGATTCTCGGGAATCTCGGGAGTAAAATCGACCCTCGGGACTTGAGCAAAAAGACCAGAGCTTCGGGTTTGAACGGGCACGGAAAACGAGGCAAGATTGTGAGAGAAAGGAGAGAAATGAGCATTTTTCTCGGAAGCCCTCACATGCTATTTATAGGAGGGTCTGAGAAGCCTCGTACGCGGGGCGTACGCTCGTACGCAGTGCGTACGCATACGTCATGCATGACCGAAGCCTCGACTGCCTCGGCTTCGGATGGGATGGATCAGTCTGTCGGGTCGGATGGGACGGCGGGTCGGACGGGTCGGTAGCCTCGCATAGGGCGACGTGGACGATCCGAGGCCAAGTCTCTCGGGTACGCAGGGCATACAGGGGTACGCAGCGCGTACCTCGGATGAGGACGCTGACTCCTCTTCGGATAATGCTTGAATTTTGAATTAAATAAATATATAATTTATTTAATAAACTTCAAAAATTCATATCTTCTTCATACGAACTCCGTTTTCGATGGTCTTTATATCCACGCGTAGGTGAGACCACGCTCTACAACTTTTGTTTAGACTCCGTTGGCAAATTCCGAAATTATTTTTATTATTTATTTTATAACTCATCGTGTTTAAGGAATTTCTTCAAAAATTCATAACTTCTTTATCTGACGTCGGTTTTTGCCAGACTTTTTACCGTTGAAATACCATTGTCGAGACCTTCGATTCTCGTTTAGGTTATTCCGGCCAAAAGTCGCTCGATCTCCGATTCGAGTTTTTAGCTGTCTGTTGCTAAGCTGAACTTGGAAAAAATCATAACTTCAATATATGAAGTCGGATTTGGGCGTTCTTTTTACGTACGATCATGGTTTAGAGACATTTAAACATAGAGGAAATTTAAATAGAACTATTTGTACATTTTATTATGAAAGTAAATTTTATTACTCAAAAGTGGTTACAATACTTGACCCTTTTAGGTCATTACAAAGAGTTGAAATATCGGGTTGTCACACCTATCCTACCCGTTCAGCTAACGACCCTCCACCAGTCAAGCAAGCAGTAGGTGTGAGTGTACACCCATTAAGCGCCATTTTATAGGCAGCAACCTTATACCCACCTTATAGACTGGCTTCGTGAATGAGGCCTAATAACGGTAAGACTAGCATTTTAAGTTATATATATATATATATATATATATATATATATATATATATATATATATATATATATATATATATATATATTAAGCTTTTAATAATATATAATAGCATAGGGTTGAATTTTAAACTTGTAAAATTCTAAGGGTTTGAAACTTAAATTATTCAAAATTAAACTTTTAATCACAAAATTCAAATTTTAAAACTTGAGGGCAAGTTTTGAAAATTTTAAAACACAAGGGATCAAAAAACAAATAATTCAAATTAAAAAATTAATTTCATAATTATCTATATTTGACCTAATCTTATTTTAGTCATTAGAAAATTACCAAATAATTTTAAATAATCCATATTTATCATATAAACAACCAATATTCAAAAGATTTGAAATTATCTATTGTTTTGGCAAGGATAATCATTTAATTAAGATAAAATTCGTATTTTAACTTCAAAAAACGATTTAGGCATCAAATCCAAGTCAAAACAGCAGCTAAATTCCGAAATACCCTCTGTCTGATGCACAAACTCGCCGAGTCAGCTCTGAACTCGCCGAGTAGGGGCCAACTCCCCGAGTCCAAATACTGACTCGCCGAGTTGAGTCGGGCAGATGCAAAAAACTCGATTTTCAGCAAGTTAAACAGTTAAGCATCACATACAATTGAAACCAATCAAGGCTCTGATACCACTGATGGGTTTTATGCATAAGAAACATTCCTATATGCTCATACAAATCCTAATGCTTGGATCTAGGTTTCTCTATTGTACATGTTTTGATTACAAGACTTACAAACCTACATTTATGATATATAATTCAAAATTATCATAAAGAAAACAGATCTAATTGGTTTACCTCTTTCAAGTAGCTTGCATCTTTGTAGTCTTCTTGATCTTGAGCTTAGAGTCACAATTGTAACTCCTCTAATGGTTCACAAACCCCACAAGCAAGAAGGCAATATGAGAGAGGGTTAGAGACGCTAGAAATCAGCCTAGGGTTCTCTTAAAATCAAGTGATAGCTGATTTCCATAGCCTAGGGTTCTTATTTATACTGCTAGCTGCTAGGGTTTCAGCCTAAACCCTAATGAACAGCTTAATCACCAAGCAGCCCATAGAACCTTCTATATTAGGGCCCTTGGACGAAAATATGATGGATCCCCATTATAATTTCGTTCCCCCTTAGTCCATTAGGTTCTCTAGCCTAAACTCAACTATCATGCATTTGACAGTTTATACCCCTTTATTTAATTAGTCTCTTTTAGTCACCAAATTAATTTATGACTAATACTAATCAAATAAATATGATTTCTCCTTTAATATATTATTCTTATAATATATTAAGAAACCATAATATTATCTCTTTCTCCTTAAATTACCTTGTCATGTTGCTTTGGAGAAGGCAACCAAAAGGACCATGCACAACCGGGTCAAGTACATACCAAATATAGTTATGGGCTTAGACACTAATCCAACAATTCCATGGCTTAATTTTCCTCAAATAACTTCAAACTCTTCACTTGCACGTGCGAAAAACAAGTTGGAGGCATTAAAACGCAAGGAGATTTACGTTCCTAATGAATTAGATTGGCCATGGATAGGACAAGTTGGGTTGGAGGAAGAGCTGAACCAATATCTGGTCAAATCTGTTGAAGTTGATGGGGGTAACAATACTTTGTGACGGGTGGATTCGATTATTCAAGCTTCAAGAACCCATGTATCAAGAGATGTGCTGGGAGTTCTTTGCCACCATCTCCTTCCGGGGTGGTAATGACTACTACAGTCCGAATGTTATTTCATTCTGTCTTCGGAGGAGAGCTGCGTCAGTGCAGAATTGCAGAGCTGGCATGGAGGCTTGGTATTTATGATCAACATGTGATAATGTTTGAGACATTTGAATCATTCTTTGAACAATGCCATAAAGACTTGCCTGAAGAGGTGGTTGCATCTACTTGGTGGACCACAATTGAAAACCGGGTTTACATTCCTTCATCTGCCCAAGAAGGGAGCATCCGTTCCCCGATTCATCGCTTGATAATGTCTGATCGCAAGTTCTATTAACATGCAAAAGGATGATGATAAAGTCCCTATTCTTGATATTTTCTACATGTGGAGGATTATTACTCCTAATGTCTTTTGCAATTTTCCATATTGTATCGCAAAATATTTAGCAGAAGGGGCAGTCAAGGAGCGGGTCATTTCAAAGATTAACGGGGGCATGTTTGTTACAAGGCTTGTAAGGACTTATGGTATTTTGGACCAACAAGGGGTACGAGCATTGACTATGATTCCTAGTCCTCCTTTTAGCATGACATTATTCAGCAGGGCTAGGATTATTGAGAATATTGGTGGGGGGGCATATTTCTATCCCTAATGATGATGATCCATTAGTGCCGGAGGAACCGGGAAAAAGGGCGAGACAAAGGATAGAGCGAGTCCGGGAAGACACACCGGTTATTCCGGTGGATGAAGAGTTACCCATGGATTGGTACAACATTGAGTTAAGAAGGTACCAAGACGACATTGGGAGAGGAGTGAATTATACTAACGAGTCATTTGTTAATTTATTTGAACAAATGAATTTCGCACCAAGGCCGGGACCCGGATTCCCATACGTGTCAAGTTGGGACGAAAGAATGCAAACAAGGAGAAACCAAGCTGGAAGGAGTGGGATGCAAGGAGATGAAGATTGAAGTTTGGTTTTGTGTTTAATTTGGCTGTTTAAAAACAATTTGTTTTGTTTGTTATTGTTTTGGTTATTTGGAACTTTAACTTTAGGACATTAAGTTAGGAGTTTAGTTTATCACTTGTGGTTGCTCTTATTATTTTTTTTTTTTTCAGATTGAGGCTAGGATGTATGCGAGAGTCTCAAGTGTGAATGCGAGAGTAAGGGTCCAGTCTAGAAGAAAATGAGCTATTTTTGAGTTTAAGGTCGAGTCCATTGTCAAGAGTGGGTTTAAGAGTGTTTCTTATTAAAGAAAAATGAAGGAAAGACACTAAATTATCATACCCAACCACATCAGGAACGTATTCAAAAACAGAAGACATATTTATCACTCAACGATGTACTCGCCGAGTGCATATTTTGGGCTCAGCGAGTCCGTTTGCAAAATCACGACTTTTCTGCTAAAAGCCTTCTGCTCGACGAGCAGTCGTATTTACTCGGCGAGTCACTCATTGTTTCACTATCAAAATTTGGATTTTGACCACCTATGATATGGCTTTACTCATTTTCTTTAAAGACTAATTCCAAGAGATTTTGCAAGACTATTTTCCTGCATATTTAGAGTTGTACCACACAAGATTTGACACCCAAAACATGGATGAGTTGTTCCCATGTCTAAAGTCGATTGAAGATGGAGATTTAAATGAAGAAGATCAACCTCGCGACTAATATCCCAGGGGAGTTTGTTCCAATTCTGTTTTTATTTTTTATTTCTTTATCATGCATAATATGCAATGGGGACATTGCATAAATTAAGTGTGGGGTAGGGGGTTGGTTACATTAGTTAAAATTTTGAAAATTTTGAAATTTTTGCATTAAATTGCTAGGTCTAAATTAGAAAATTTTGGTAAAAGCAATTAGGAATCATGCTAATATTGTGTTTGATGATTCTTTGTAGACCTAAATGTTTAGCTGAGCCTATACACGTTCTAGTGCATCTGTAGCCTCCTTTATTCTAGTGAAATCATGGGACAAAAACACAACCTCGCTTAGTTTGAGGGATGCAATACGTTTAGCATCATCTACCAGAAATGTATCCAAGAAAATTATTATCTTTAACCAATAAGGGTTGAAGTTGAGCGCCCCTGCTTAAGCATGTAGGTATTGAGTGAAAAAAAGTGAGTACATGTAAAAAAAGAGGGAATTACAATAAAAGTTGTTAGAATTTTTGGAGCTATCAAGATTAAAGTATGAAGATCACAGATCAAAATCCCAAAAGTTCAAAAGTTGAAGATACAGAAAAATCAAAAGACGGTGAATTCAAGGAAATTAAAGTCAAATTATCAAGAGTAAAGAATTCCAAAAAGTTGTATAAGGGTATCAAGAATTGTAATTTTCTAGTTTATATATGCTTGGGTTGCTCAACCAAAAATACCTTGAGGTTAGGAGGTTTTCTGCGGATGGATTCGGAGGGATGAATAAAATGAGCTTGTTCATAAGAAGTGGGTGAGTGTTTATGGGGATTGTTAGTATTTAGAATTGAGGGGGGTCCTTAGGAAAAATTTTAGACACAAATGCATGCGTTGCGGTCTTGGCATAATGTTTGGGTTTGATTAGGATTATCTTATATAATATTAGTGTGCTAAAATTTAGTTTTGCTTGGGGGCAAGGAAAAGTCAAGTGTGGGGTATTTTGATATGTGCATATTTATCTATGGATTTAGTATAGATTTTTATCATTATTTGTCTAACTGTTTAAATTTTATGGACAAAAGATACTTAATAGTATTGGAATTGTATTTGCAGTCAAAAAGATATGTTCGGAAGCTAAAGGTAGCAGGAGAAGCGATTGGAAGTTCGGGAATTGAAACAAGGAAGAAAATGCCAAAAACAAGAAGGACTCGGCAAGTAGGGACGCCTACTCGACAAGTCCTGTTGAAGATTCGCGAACCTCTATAAGTCCTTTCCATATACGGGTTGTAAGTGACGGACTCGTCGAGTCGGTCATTGGACTCGACGAGTCACCTTTGTTTCCAGAATAATATAATAAGGACTTGGAGATCGAGATGGGGGACTTCTCTGGAACACTAGGAGGCAAAATTACAATTGAAGGTGCTGTTAGGTTGTGAGAAGCTGATTAATCAACCCTACATTCAATCTTGAAGAGAATTAAGGCAATTTTAGTTTATTCTTAGTAATATTTTAATTTGAATCATGTTTAAACTCTTTAATTTCGTTTTTGAGTTTATGTTTACTGCAATTATGAACTAAACCCTTATTCTTCTATTTAGGGTAGATGATTTTGTGAACATGGATTGATTTTATGGTTAGGATTAATTTTAATTGGTGATTATCTTTGTTAAGCTTGTTAAAGAACCTTATATGTTGATAATAACTATTCTTCTGTTAATAAATTAGTAATTAAGTTGTATGAACATCTCTTAGTTATTAATTTCATATGATTTATGTGACCACATAGTCGCATGTCTGGGAATAACGAAGGTGAAACTAGAATTAACTAGAAGATAGGTAAGTTAATGTGTGAGCTTGTATGAGGAACCATCAGCAAGAGGTTAATTGAGTGACCAACTTAATTAACCACTACAAGTCTTACTTAACCCGAACCAATATCTAGGAAATTCATTAATTTAGACAACTGGCTATTGCTTGAATTAATCTGTTTTCTAAGGATTAGTAATAACGAATGTGAATCTAATCACCTCAATCGGTAACCAATGAAGCATTAAAGCGAAACATTTACTATAAAATCGTCCGTGGGATCAAATGAGTCAAACCTAAACAAAAGTCCTCTTATCTATTGAATTTAGTGGAAATTACTGGTTTTAGCTGCTAGTTAGTTAAATTGCTTGTTAGTTAGTTTATTTAAGTTTTCTAGTCTTGCAAAACTAGAGAAAACCTTTCCTTTTATTACTTGTATTTAGATAATATTAGCTATTAGTTTTAATTTTCCGTTCCCTGAGTTCGATACCCTACTTATTTAGCTACACCACAATCGATAGGTCCACTGCCTTTGTGTGTTAATTTTATAATTAAAAGTAGGTTTAAAACAAGTTGAGTTCACACACATCAGTCATCTAACAAGAATTTTATAGTATAGATACTCCATAGCATGCTAGTTAGGATGATGTTTTGGAAAAATGAATGTTTGCATGTATATTAGAGAAAAAATAGATCCAAAGCATCTAGGGTTGCATGTACACCATAGGAGTGTTAGAATGCTCAAAACTCATTAGTAGTATCAGAGCCTAGGATTGTTTTCCAATATAATTGATGCTACTTGTTGTTTAAAGTTGAAAAAAAATAAGATTTTATGCATTCTGCCTGATGAGCTTGTCGAGTCCACTGATGGACTTGACAAGTCCAAGCACAAATGGACATACTCGACGAGTCCAGTACATTGAATCGCCAAGTTGGCTAGTTAGAGTGCAGAAAAACATTTTTTAGGCCAAAATTGGATAGGATCATTACCCCCAAACTGTTTTGAATCATAAAAATATGTTTTTTTGACATGGTAATGATCATCCTCATCTAATTGAAATATAATTGTCAAGGTTTCATGTTTTGTATTAGTTTATATGTTAGGCTAATTACATGAAATAGTTTGATTTGAATTTTCTTGTTCATATGAGTTTAATCTAGATCATGGATATTACTTGACTTGCTTGTTAGTTTAATTGATGATCTTAATGGTTTTAAAGGACTCCATAAATTGTCCTCAAGTTATGGAAAACCAAAAGTCTTTTTCTTTAAAAATCATTAAACTCATATGTTATGGAAATGAAAAGTTTTTACATGTTCTAAAACTTGCCCTCAAGTTTTGGAATTTGCAAAGTTACACTTTTGCATACTTTATTTCCAAACCTTAGAATTCTAAATAACTAAAATTCAATCCTTATACTATTATAATATTATAGGTTTAATATTTATATATATGTATAAGACAAGTCAGTCTTACCATTAGCAGGCCTCATTCATGAAGTCGGTCTATAAGGTTACTGCCTAACGGGTAGGATATATTATAGGTTTAATGGGTGTCCAATCTCACCCACCGCTTCCTTTACTGGTGGAGGGTCGTTAGCTGAATGGGTAGGATAGGACATTAATTCTCAATATAAGTATAATGATAATTATAAAGTAACTAAGCCTTTTTATAAATTCCCAATCGTAGTTACTTTAGGAAAATGTGGAATTGACGTTAATCCATGAAATTGCACTTTGCACCTTGCCAAGTCGTTAGTGGAGCGTGTATGGTTAACCGACACACTAAAATTGACTAGTAAGGGTGGCAAATGGTATCTTGATGTTTATCATAGATTGATGAAGCATGTGTGGTTAACTGGCACATCGATTAGGTGATAAATGACATCAAGAGTACCATGCACATTTGCATGGTTATTCACACCTTGTTTGTGATCCTCGGTATCCCAGTCACAAACCTGAAGGGCATAATCAAGATTTAAACATGCCATTGAATCGTTTAATGAATCTCAAAGGATCTAGGAGTTTCAAATCCAATTAAAACTTAATAAAAATTTTCGTTTTTCATGGTGGAAATTGGTAAATCGTCATTTACCTACCTTCAAATATTTTTCAAGTTGGATTACGCCATCCTTCTTCCAACTTGTTAAATACCGTGTTGGGTCCTAGCCTTAATATTTCATTTGGGTGTTATATTAAGGATTCTTATCTAATCTAAACTTTGTTCTTTTCTTTTTCAGATGTCTTCCAACACCGCTTCTGGCTCAAACCCTACTGGATCTTTCTCTCTCATGAATCTTTGTGGGAGAGTCATCTTTGATGGGACTAATTTTAATGATTGGATTAGGAACATCAGGATCGTCACTCGCCATGTCCTCGATAAGGAGCTTAAGGAAATCGATGAGTCTGCTACTACTCCTCAGGAGATTGCTGATTTCAGGGCACATGAGAAAGATGCCACCAAGGTAGCTTGTATCAATCTTGCCACCATGTCTCCTAAACTCCAAAAGTCCTATGAGGATTTCTACCATTTTGAGATGCACCAGGACCTGATGGAAAGATACCATTAGAGTGCTTGTCAAGAGAGGTATGAAATCATTTGCTCCATGATTACAACAAAGATGAAGGATGGTGAACCCATCATGGGCCACTTGTAGAAAATGCAAAGGTTTGTGGACCGTCTACTCAAATTGAATGTGAACTTTGATGAGGAACTAGCTATAGATATCATTCTACACTCCTTACCTCCATTTTATGATCAGTTCCTCATGAGTTATCATATGAACAAGGAGGAAGTCACTCTGAGCAAGTTTCAAGGCCTTTTGAGGACTGCTGAAAGTGGTCTCAAAGGGAAAAATGTTGTAACCACTCCTACTGCTATTGCCCCTATTCTGGAAATTGCACAAGGGAAGGGGAAGAAGAGGAAGGATCCTTCTAAGATTCGTAAGGGAAATTCTCTTGATGGATCTTCTTCAAGTGGAACCAAAGGTGGTTCTGCTGCTCCTTCGACTGTTCCCAAGGAAGCAGAGTGTTTCTACTTCCACGAAAAAGGGCACTGGAAGCGATGCTACCCCAAATACTTACAGGATGTCAAGGATGAGAAGGTTAAACCCACCCATGCAGGTATTTATACTATTCTATCTAAAAACTCATCACATACTAACTCTTGGGGTGCTTGACACAAGTTATGAATTTCACATTTGTTTTGATGTGCAGGGCCTAAAAAGAAGTAAGGATGTGGAGCACCGGAAGATAAAATTGATCATGGGGAATAGGAAAGTTTCACTTGTCACCAACATTGGAGTTTACTCTTTATTACTTAGTAGTGGGTTAGAAATAGGTTTGAATAATTTTTGCTATTCGTCTTATATGGCGAGCAATATTATCTCCTTTCATGGTTTGTACAAACAAGGTTTCACATTTTCCTTTGATAATGAAATTGGTGCAATAAATGCTTATTATAATGGTGTTTTTATTTTATTTTAGAGCATTACCTTGTAATGGTGTATATGAAACTGTGATGGTTGTAGACAACTTAGGAAATAATGTGTTGCATATCGATTCTTCTAATGATTTAGATAAGGCATCCTTGTGACATTGTCGTCTTGGATATGTCAACAAGAAGCGCATAGGCCAACTCCATCAGGCTAGAGTTTTCAGTCATTCGACTTAAGGTCGGATGGCACTTGCGAATCTTATTTGCTTGGGAAGATCACCAAATCACCCTTCACTGGTTCTTGTGAGAGGGGTGGGGGTTTGTTGGATCTCATACACACTGATGTGCGTGGGCCCTTCAGAACCGCCACAAGTGATGCTAACCGCTGCTATGTGACATTTACTGATGATTACAGTAGATATGGCTATGTTACTTAATCATGCATAAGTCAGAAACCTTTGAGAAATTCAAAGAGTTTAAACAAGAAGTGGCGAATCATTTGGACAGGAAGATAAAGATGCTCCGATCCGATCGGGGTGGTGAGTATTAGAATTGAGTTCCTAGACTATCTTAAGGAGTGTGGAATTTTTTTCACAGTTGACGCCACCTAGGACACCACAGCTTAATGGTGTGGCTGAGAGGTGCAACCAAACCTTGTTAGACATGGTTCGTTTAATGATGAGTTGAGCTTCGTTACCAATCTCATTCTGCGGGTATACTTTAGAGACTGCCACAATATCCTTAACCTAGTCCTAAGAAGGTTGCCAAAACACGTCACGAGATGTGGACAGGGAAAGCTACCTCATTAGTACACATAAGGGTTTTGGGTTGCGAGGCTTTCGTGAGGCGTAAGACTCATGATAAGCTAGAACCTCGAAGTGAGCGGTGTATTTTCATCGGCTACCCACAGAAGTCCTTTGGATATCTCTTCTACAAACCGAGTGACAATTTTGTCTTCGTCGCGAGGAGACTAGTCTTTCGTGAGAGAGAGAGAGAGAGAGAGAGAGAGAGCTGATATTCCAAGGGGACAGTGGGAGGCAAATTGACCTTGAAGAACTTCAAGAGTCAAGTGGTGAAGGAACCTCAAACACTAGCGATCAACCTGAGGAGTAAACTCATGTTGAGCCGATTGATGAGTCCGTACCTCTGAGGTGTTCCAGTAGATTTAGTGTTCAACCTGTGTTGTATGGTTTCCATATATCATCTGAGGGCGACACATTTATCAGTGATAAAACACTAGTAAATTTGGATGAACCTAGCAGCTACAAGGAAGCCATGGCAGGCCCCAAATCTGCTAAATGGAAACATGCAATGGACAACGAGATTCAGTCCATGTATGACAATCAAGTTTGGAACTTGGTTGACAATGTATCGGGTCGTAAGACAGTTGGGTGCAAATGGATCTGCAAGAAGAAGACCGACATGGGTGGGAAAGTACACATATATAAGGCACGACTGGTTGCGAAGGGCCTTACTCAAACTCCAAGAGTTGATTATGACAAGACCTTCTCACAAGTAGCGAAGATTAAATCTTGTAAGGTTATGCTAGCCATAGCTGCATTTCATGATTATAAAATATGGCAAATGGATGTCAAAACCGCTTTCCTTAATGGAAAGTTGGTTGAGGATGTTTACATGAATCAGAAAGAGGGTTTTGTCAATGCAAACTACCCTAATAGAGTGTGTAAGCTTGAGAAATCCATTTATGGGTTGAAACAAGCGTCTCGCACATCGAATCTTTGTTTCGATGATAAAGTCAAGGAATTTGGATTTTTGAGCAGCGAGGATGAGTCCTGTGTATATGTCAAGTCTAGTGGGAGTATAGTTAGCTTTTTAGTGTTGTATGTGGACGACATACTTGTAACGCCCGTAGATCCGGGCTAGTCAATTAGAGGCAATAGGAGTCGAAAATGACTTTTCGACAAAAATATTATTTAGAATAAATAATCTTAACCAAGTTGTAGAATACGTCACAAGGATTCCGTACATATAAAGAACGCCGAAATCCGAGTTATAACGAAGAAGTTATGAACCGTCGAAGTTTGGCGTCAGAACCGGCACAATACCGGGAAGCGTGAATAGTGAATTTATGATAGAGCGAGATTTAGCCTTAGCGATATAAACGAAAGTCATATAATATGTTAAACTAAGGACATCGATAAAAAGAACACCCAAATCTGACTTCGTATGAAGAAGTTATGATTTTTCGAAGTTTCGGACTAGCAGTGTACAACCCGAAATTCGAATTTTAGATCGAGTGATTTTTAGCCGACATGACCTGAACGAGAATCGAAGATCTCGTTAAGGGTAGCATAACGAGAAAAAGATGGGGGAAAACAGACGTCGGATGAAGAAATTATGAGAATTTAATGGACCAATCCTATCCCGGCCTATTAATAATATAAAATTTAAAATCGAGTCAAAATTAGCCGACGGAGTCTAAACGAAAGTTGTAGAGTACATTCCCACCTTCGCGTGGATATAAAGAACGTCAAAAACGGATCTCGTATGCGAGAGTTATGATTTTTAGAAGTCGGAGTAGAAAATCACGAATCTGGTGCGAAGTTGATGACGTGGCGGCATCTGGACCGTCGCTTGCTGATCACGCCTCGCTTCGGATTTGCGACACGTCGCCCTTCGCTACGCCCCGTGTCCAAGATTAGTACGCCCAGCGTACCTTCGCTTCTATCCAACCGGTGTGCGAGACAGCAAGAACCGATGTGGCATGCTTATCCGAGCACTACGCCCAGCGTAATCCGAGGCCTCGCTGGGTATAAAAGGAGGACAAGTGTTCCACATTTTCCACACCTTTCTTCACTCTCTCTCTAACTTCTTTCTCTCTCTAAGTGTTCTAAACACTCCTAAGCCATAGGGAACCTCCCTAGCACCCGAGGGAAGCCCCGAGGCTCCCGGAGTCCCGAGAAAAAGTGTCTTTCGGTTTCGAAACGCTGCTCTAAATAAGTTCCGGTTTTCGATAAAATTCGCTGTAAGTGTGTTGCGCTTATGCAATTTTTAATATAACTTTCAAATAATTATAGGAATGTTATTAGGTCCTTAAAATAATTATTTGGGCTATTATTATGAGTTATATTGAGTGTTATTAATGCTTAATAATAAACTAATTAATTTGTCACGGTTATCATTAGACTAAACCCTAGTGGTATTGGTACTAGGTTTTATCGAAGGAAAATCGTTTTGAGAGTATCGAAGCGCTGTCCGAGTGCTGAGTCATCACCTTTCAGGTGAGTGCATGGTCCCCTTCAACTTACACATAGATATGAAGTATTTTATATAAACTACGTTCTATGTGTGCTTATTGTCTGAATACTTGCTGTCTATGCTGGATGAACGTTTTATACATGTTTTAAATGACTTAAACAGTATACGTATTTTATATATACGAACATGTTGAGTATGACATGGGTAGATGAATGATGAGAGATATAAGATGATGAGAGTATACTTTGGCAGCTATAGACTTAGTGCCTATGGGACGAACACGGGTAGCTATGGACTTAGTACCTATTAGTTAGACGCTGGTAGCTATGGATTTAGTACCTATTAGGAGCTGGTAGCTACGGATTTAGTACCTGTTAGGAGCTGGTAGCTATGGATTTAGTACCTGTTGGGAGCTGGTAGCTATGGATTTAGTACCTGTTAGGAACTGGTAGCTATGGATTTAGTACATGTTAGGAGCTGGTAGCTATGGATTTAGTACCTGTTAGGAACTGGTAGCTATGGACTTAGTACCTGTTAGGAGCTGGTAGCTATGGATTTAGTACATGTTAGGAGCTGGTAGCTATGGATTTAGTACCTGTTAGGAACTAGTAGCTATGGATTTAGTACCTGTTAGGAATTGGTAGCTATGGACTTAGTACCTATTAGATAAACACTGGTAGCTATGGATTTAGTACCCGATGAGTAGATTATAGCAGCTATGGATTTAGTGCCAATCCTATAACTCTAGAAGTAAGGGACTTCAGAATAAACGAATGCAGGATAGATGACTCTTAGGTTAAATCCTTAAGAGTAAAGAAGATAATGGGGATGGGTAATTGGGTTAATTGTTTGATGATTGAACATAATAATTATATTATTGTGGGTTGAAAACCCTATGTACTCACCAGGTTTCCCAACTTGACCCACTCAGTTTATTTATATCACAGGTGACGATATGAAGTGACATTACACTGAGAGATTTAAAGAGATGTAGATCACTAGTCTAAATAATTGTAAGTTCTATTTATGCTTATGTTTCTGTATTAACGATGACATCCCAAACGTTTTAAAATGAAATAAATACGTTTCTTCGAAAATGTTTTAATAACATATTTACCTTGTTTTTTCTGGGAACAAATTCCGCAACCTTTTTATGAAATGAAGTACTCTGATTTTTATAAAGCATAAACAAAAATCGGTCTTTTCTGGCCGTGAAAATTGGGGATGTGACAATACTTCTCATAGGAAACGACATCCCGAACTTGATGGAGGTTAAGTCCTGGCTTGGGAAGTGTTTCTCTATCACGGACCTTGGGGAAGCTGCCGATATTCTTGGGATAAGGATATTGAGAGACAAGAGTAAGAGACTAATTGGATTTAGTCAAAGTACCTACTTGGACAAAGTGTTGAAGAGGCTCAACATGCGTAATTCCAAGAAAGGTGACTTACTGATCCAGAGCAATGCCAGACTGAATAAAACTCCGAGTCTGAGTACAGAACCTGAGATATCTGAGATGATTCGATTACCATATGCTTCTACTGTTGGCTCGATCATGTATGCTATGACTTGTACTCACCCTAATGTGGCCTTTGCTTTGAGCATGGTCAGCAGATATCAAGGGAATCCTGGGAAGGCTCACTGGACTGCGGTGAAAAACATTCTCAAGTACCTGTAGAGGACTAAGGATTGAGTCCTAACTATCACATCCCGTTATTTTCTGTTTATAAAGTCAACCTGTGACAAGCCTGTATTTTCCAAAAGCAGTGTAACGCTCAAGAGTCAAATACAACGAAAACTATTTGGAGCCAACAAAATTAACCTCAAAAATAAAAGTGTTTAAATATCTAAGTTGGGATGCATCAAATATTAGATATCGTGCCAAGGTTTCCAAAAACATAAAGAACGTTCAAAACCGGGTTATATTGAAGAAATTATAACCACTCGTATATTTAGGACACACCGTTAAAACGTTATTTAAAGTAAAAAGTGAAATTTCAATAAAATTCATTTTAGCCTTAAGTATCTAAACCAAAGTCGTAGATTTCGTTAAATGGTGAGCGTGCATAAAAAGATCGCCCAAATTGGACCTCGTATGAAGAAGTTACGATTTTCCTAAGTTTCGTAACAGTAGTAGAGGGCTAAAAACTCGAATTGAAGATCGAGTGTTAGTCAGCTATCGCCACCTAAACGAAAGTTGAAGATCTCCACAACAGAAGTAAAATGATAAAAAGACAAACGAAAACCGACGTCGAATAAAGAAACTATGAATTTTTAACGGACTTTAGCAGTCCCGGCCTATTAAAAATATATCATTAAAAATAAAATCAAAACTAGCCGACGGAGTCTAAATGAAAGTTGTAGAGAATAATCTCACCTACGCGTGGATATAAAGAACGCGAAAAACGGAGCCCGTACGCGAAAGTTACGGAATTTAGAAGATGGGAGACTAGATTACGCCCAGCGTAATCCAAGATTACGCCCAGCGTACTAGACCCAGTGTCAAGTCCCATCGGCTCGAGTGCTCTACGCTAGCTAGACCAGATTCGTAAGCCATGACGCATTTTTACGCCCCGCGTAAGGCGTACAACCAGCGTACTCCGGTGGTACGCCCCGCGTACGCGATTCTCCAGCACTATAAATAGAGGGTTTGAGCTACAGGTTTTGACACATATCTCTCATATCCTCTCTCACTTTCACATGCCCTAGAGCTCCAGAGACCATCCCGACGCCCTCGGTTTCCGCACCAGAGCTCCGACGAAAGATCTACGCTACCGAGATCCCCGAAGAGCCCGAAGACGCAGCTTTCCGCGCTCGAAGTTCTGCTCAACTCTAGCCTCTTTCTCTTCAAACCAAACGAGTGAGTTCATACCCCTACCTTTCAATTCTTTTCATGTTTTAGGGGGGAAATACAAGTACATTACAAGTCAAAGTATCATTTTATAAACGTAAATGTAATATCTATCTTATAGAGTATCGATACAAACATCTTTATGTTAAAGGGCTATTATATCACCAAGTTATTTTTACTAAATGGAAACATACTTTCTGAGAAACTATAATGAGTATAGTTAGCAAGTATAACATACATTTTTACATATGCATCTTGAAAAACGAAATACTTTCAAATGAAGTAAAGTCTTTCTTATCGTCAATCTATTTATACCAAGCAATGTGAGATATTCAAACTCCAACGTACTCTTATGTATGCATTTCAAGTCCTGTATTATATACCATAATCTCTTGGAGGGAGAGCATGATACTTGTGTATAGATCTATATGGGATTGACAACCCCGCACCTAAACTATTAGCTATAGTTAGACCGTCAGGTCTGGGGTGACAAATGTCATAACACTACAACATCTGAAGAATGTTGTTACACGCAGTCAGTGTCAATAGTATGGTTATAAAACTCACATAAAAGTATAAAAACAAGTTTGATTTACGAGATTCATATATGCATACAGTTTTCTACATTACTTTTCATACCAAGTTATCTTTATGATTCAAAGTACGAAAAATACTAATGCACTCCAACTCTGGAAACTTTTCGAACCATTTATAGAAAATATTGGTTTTTCTGAAAACCTCACTTACCGATTTGCTACCAAAAAGGATATACTTTTCAACATAAAACGCTCATCAACTCACCAACTTAATTGTTGACACTTTTTCAAAACACTTGTATTTCTCATGGAATCAGTAATGCAGGTAACTACCAACTTTTGAAGAAGGAACGCTCAGGACGTTTATTATTAAACATTTATATCATCATATTGTAATATTCTTTTGCTAATATGTATAACACAACAATATACGTTTTCATTATATATATGATGGTTGTGTTACTTTCTTTACAATATTCAATTGTTGTGACACTACGTGAAGTCATCCACCCTCGAATGTTTCCGCCATTCTGGTTTGGGGGTGTGACAGATTGGTATCAGAGTATTGTTTATAGTGAACTAAGTATATCGAACCACATAAGATATACAAACTATAAATGCAAAGGGGACCAAAAACCCTCTGACAAAACGTTTTCATGAACAATATATTTTCTTTTAAAAATATACATTTTTACTCGCATGGATTAGTCTCGTATCATGACAAGTTTTCTAAAAAGTATTAAGGCAAGTTGCGACACTACGATTGGGCCTCGGGGTATGTAATCAGGTCGAAAATAAATATAGCCTGATCAACTATATTTATCCTAGATTTGACCAACGTACGTCGAGGAATGGTCATAGTGGACAACAAGCCAAAAACTTACCAAATACAAATTATTTTAGATTCGCCAATTTGAAATACTATAGGAGTATTATTAAATATAATTGTACAATGAAACACTTGCGCTCCGTAAGGATATAGTTAAACATAGGAAGTCGTTAAATAGAAATTTCTTTTCTTATAAAATTCTCATACCTCTATCCTAGTACAGACAAATGGCCAGATTCCATTTACCGGGAGATCCCTACTACCCAAACCAAGGCAACGGTGGCTGGATAGAAGAAGACCCGGAGGAAGACTCGGAGGAAATCGAGGAGGAAGTCGAAGAAGAATTCGAAGTCGAAGTCGGAGAGGAATTCGAAGTCGACGAGGAGGTCGAGGAAATTACTAGTGGAACAGACTCCGAGCCGGAAGTAATCGACCCTCCCATCCCTCATCCTCCCAAAATCAGACCATATCAGCCAGGACCCATTCCCATGTGGGGAAGCCACCTCTACTACTGGAGCCGCCAACTAGGTGTACGCCCTCCTTTCGGCATGTGTCGAGATTTTTACAATGTCAGTGGGGGAGGCTCAGCTGATCAAGCACTTCCTGTTATTGTGGGCACTGTAGCTACCTAGAACTACCATGCAGACAAGCAAGTAGCCAGGGTTCGCGAGATCAATGCTGCTACTCAGGGTAACGCCGCAGACATCCGTCGTCTGGAAGGACTATATGCGAATACCCAAATTTACACAGGGACGCTTCAGAATCAAATGATAACGACACTAGCAGAAATAAAAGAGATGAAGGAAAAACAAGCAGATCTCGAGAGGCGCCAGATGGGAGTCAAACAGTCGGATGCCGAATCTAGCTCCAAACGTGCAACACGCCGCAAGTAGAGCTTGCTCAAACCCCAACAATTTTGTTATAAAATAGGACTTCAGATAAAAGTTTTCCCTTATTTCCTTTTGTATCTGTAATCGGAGACCTCTAGGTAGGTCAAATCTTTCCAAAAAAGAAGCGTAATGTAACACACCTCAGGTGTGACCTATATATATATATAAATATGAAGTACTTCTTTGTATACCTCTCGAAACTTACGGGATTAACTAAAATTACTATACCTACCTTGAAACCATAAACTAAAGTCAAAACAAATTACAAGATACAACTAACACACGATTGTCAAAAAATTAGAAACTTATAGAATTCATTCTTATTTTCTCTACCAGAACATTCCTCCTCGTAGATCAGCACGCAAAAACTCAACTTCAACACCACCTCCACCACCTTCTCCAATTATGGATGTCGTTATGTTCCAAACTGCTGTAACCGCAGCGATGGCTCAAATGAGCAACAACGGGTCGGGAGGAGGAACAAACAGCTTTACAAATGGCCAAGGTCAAGGCCGTTTAGGGGTATGCACTTACAAAGACTTCACCAACGGAAAACCTATTCCCTTTTATGGGACTAGGGGAGTATTGGCTCTATCTCAATGGATAGAGAAAACGGAAGTTGTATTCGAAATTTGCGCATGCCCTGAAGAAAGCAAAGTAAAGTTTCCTGCTTTTACTTTCTCTGAACGCGCCATGACATGGTGGAATGACCACATCAAAACACTAACCCTAGTGGTGGCGAACTCCATGGGTTGGGAAAACTTGAAAAGAATGCTCCTTCGAGAGTACTACCCAAGAGGTGAGATTCAAAAGCTCGAACAGGAACTGTGGGGCCTTTCGATGGTAGGCTCGGACATCGCAGGCTACACCAATAGATTCAGCGATTTGATAACACTTTGCCCAGGGATGTTGATCCTGGAGAGCCAAAAGGTGGAGAGGTACATCTGGGGACTATCACCCCAACTTCGAGGAAGTGTGTTAGCTTCCAAACACATGACCTTCGACAGCGCCAAGGAACTGGTGCAATCTCTCGTTGATCATGGTGTCTGTCAAGGAGTCACGGCTATCACGGCTGAGCCAACCAAAGGGAACAACAACAACAACGATATCAATGCCAACAACAACAGCAAGAAGAAATTTGGGAACAAGAGAAAGGGGCAAACTTCGCAAGAACCTTCAAAGAAGCAAATTGTTGTGGTTCATGCTGCTACTGCTCCCACCACGACTCCTGCTACCCCTGCGCCAACAAAACCATATGCGGGGAACCTGCCCAAGTGCAGCAAATGCAACTACCATCACCACGGTAATTGCCGCGAGATGCACTGTAAGAACTGCAACAGGAAAGGACACATAGCCCGTTTCTGTAAGGCACCAGCGCGACCAGTCACTCAAGTTCCTTGTACTGGGATAAGCCAGACATGTTATGGGTGTGGAGAAACTGGGCACTTCAAGAGGGACTGCCCCAAGACAAGGAACATTGGCGGTGTTGGGAGAGTGCCGGCAATAGGTCAAAATAAAGCAATAGCCGACCCAACGTTGGTTACGGGTACGTTTCTCCTCAACAACATTTATGCATGCATACTCTTTGACTGCGGTGCGGAGAGAAGTTTTGTGAGTCATAAATTCAAACACTTACTTAATCAAAGACCCCAACCACTCAATAAAATATTCACTATAGAAATGGCTAACGGTAAAACGGAAAGCACAAGCGATATGTACGTAGGGTGCACATTAAATTTAAACGAACACCTATTTCAAATCAACCTAATGCCCCTTTCGATAAGAAGTTTCAATATCATCATCGGTATGGACTGGTTGAGCCTTCACAATGCCGATATACTTTGTCACGAAAGGGTCATTCGCCTCAATCTGCCAAACGGCGAAACCCTTGTAATTTATGGTGACAAACCTAGTTCAAATTTACAAATCATCTCCTATATTAAGGCACAAAAATATCTTCGCAAGGAATACCATGTGTTTCTAGCCCACGTAGTAGACCAGAAACAAGAACCAAAGAACATTATGGACATTCCGAAAGTCTGCAACTTCCCAGATATTTTCCCAGAAGATCTTCCAGGAATTCCACCAGAACGACTAGTCGAGTTCAGAATCGACTTAATCCCCGGAGCTACTCCAGTAGCAAAGTCGCCTTACCGTTTAGCCCTAGCCGAGATGCAGGAACTGTCCAGTCAATTAAACGAGCTGCTGAGCAAGGGCTTCATAAGACCGAGCTTCTCACCATGGGGAGCACTAGTCCTATTCGTGAAAAAGAAGGACGGATCCTTTTGCATGTGCATCGATTATCGGGAGCTGAACAAACTTACGATCAAGAACCGATATCCCCTACCGCGCATAGACGATCTCTTCGACCAACTGCAGGGAGCAAGCTACTTCTCAAAGATCGATCTAAGATCTGGTTATCACCAACTGTGAGTGCTGGAAGGAAACATCCCCAAAACTTCTTTCCGAACACGTTATGGTCACTACGAGTTTGTAGTAATGCCCTTCGGATTGACAAATGCTCCAACGGTGTTCATGGACTTGATGAACCGAGTATGTCGTCCCTTCCTGGATAAATTTGTGATCGTGTTCATAGATGATATACTCATCTATTCTAGAAGCCAGGAAGAACACAGCCAACACCTCCGCCAAGTTTTGGAAACGTTGAGGGCAGAGAAGCTTTACGCAAAATTCTCCAAGTGCGAATTTTGGATTCGGAAAGTGGATTTCCTAGGACATGTAGTAAGCAAGGAGGGGATACACGTGGATCCTTCTAAGATCAAGGCAATAGAAAGTTGGACGACTCCAAGAACCCCTACAGAAATCCGACAATTTTTGGGACTCGCCGGGTATTACCGCAGATTCATACAAAATTTCTCCAAGATTGCCAAGCCCCTCACCACCCTAACTCAGAAGAGTGTGACCTTCGACTGGGGAGAAAAACAAGACACCGCGTTTCAAACGCTAAAGCGAGCCTTATGTAGTGCGCCCATCCTAACCTTGCCAGAAGGAATGGAGGACTTCCTGGTCTATTGCGAAGCATCAAACATGGACTTGGGTGTGTCCTGATGCAACGAGGGAAGGTCATCGCCTACGCCTCAAGGCAACTAAAGACGCAAGAAGTGAACTACACAACGCACGATCTTGAGTTAGGAGCAGTCATCTTCGCTCTAAAGATACGGAGGCACTATCTCTACGGCATTAAATGTACGATCTTCACCGACCATAAAAGCCTCCAACATATCCTCAACATGAGACAAAGACGGTGGGTAGAACTACTAAATGATTATGAATGCAAGATTCGATATCATCCCGGAAAGGATAACGTGGTGGCCGATGCATTCAGCCGGAAGGAATACTCGGGCCGCAGAGTGAAGTCTTTAACCATGACAATCCATTCACACCTATCCACACAAATCAAGGAAGCCCAAATAGAAGCCTTAACATCTGGAAATGTGGCTGGGGAAGCCTTAAGGGGAATGGATAAGAATTTTGAGGTGAAGAATGATGGAGTTCATTACTTCATGGATCGGATCTGGACGCCGAAGTTTGGCGGATTCAGAGAAGTCATCATGAACGAAGCCCATAAAACACGATACTCCATACACCCCGGCTCCGATAAGATGTATCTCAACCTCAAGAAATTGTACTGGTGGCCGAACATGAAAGCCGAAATTGCTACCTACGTGATTAAATGTCTGACGTGCGCCAAGGTCAAGGTAGAATACCAAAAGCCCTCAGGATTGTTGCAACAACCAAAAATACCAGAATGGAAGTGGGAACGTATAACCATGGATTTCATAACCAAACTACCCGGACGGCAAGCGGACTCGACACCATCTGGGTGATCGTCGACAGGTTAAGTAAATCAGCGCACTTCCTACCGATCAAAGAGACGGATAAATTAGAGAAGCTAACTAGGACATACCTCAAAGAAATTGTACGGCTACATGGTGTGCCCATATCCATTATCTCGGACCGAGATAGTAGATTCACCTCAAGGTTCTGGCAGGCACTACAAAAATCTCTAGGGACAAGACTGGACATGAGTACTGCTTATCACCCACAAACCGACGGCCAGAGTGAAAGAACCATACAAACCCTAGAAGATATGTTGAGATCTTGCGTGATCGATTTTGGTAAAGCATGGGATACCCATCTACCCTTGGTCGAATTCTCGTACAACAATAGCTACCACACTAGTATCAAGGCTGCCCCGTTCGAAGCCCTCTACGGCCGAAAATGCAGGTCGCCTCTGTGTTGGGCCGAAGTGGCGGACACACAGCTAGCAAAAGGACAAGCAATAGACAACACGCTCACTGGACCGGAAATCATAAGGGAAACTACGGAGAAGATTGTTCAGATCTGGGAACGTCTAAAAGCATCAAGGGACAAACAAAAGAGTTACATGGATAAAAGACGGAAACCCTTGGAATTCCAGGTTGGAGATCGAGTCCTACTAAAGGTCTCGCCCTGGAAGAGATTAATACGCTTCGGGAGGCGCGGAAAACTGAACCCAAGATACATCGGACCATTCGAGATCCTTTCCAGGATCGGTCCAGTGGCTTACAAACTTAGATTACCTCAGGAGCTCCACAACGTACACCCTACCTTCCACATATCAAACCTAAAGAAGTGCTTGTCCGATGAGACCCTTGTCATCCCTCTAGACGAAATTGCGATAAATGAAAATCTCCAATTTGTAGAAGAACCAGTAGAGATCATGGATCGGGAAATAAAAAGGACTAAACAAAGCCGCATACCCATTGTAAAGGTCCGCTGGAACGCCAAGCGAGGACCTGAATACACCTAGGAGCGCGAGGATCAGATGAAACAAAAGTACCCGCATCTTTTTCCTAACCTGTAAACTCTATCTTAGATTAAATTGTGGGACGAAATTCCCCTAACGGGGGGATGATGTGACAACCCTATATTTTTCCAAAAGCAGTGTAACGCTCAAAAGTCAAATACAACGAAAAGTATTTGGAGCCAACGAAATTAACCTCAAAAATAAAAGTGTTTAAATATCTAAGTTGGGATGCATCAAATATTAGATATCGTGCCAAGGTTTCCAAAAACATAAAGAACGTTCAAAACCGGGTTATATTGAAGAAATTATAACCACTTGTATATTTACGACACACCGTTAAAACGCTATTTAAAGTAAAAAGTGAAATTTCAATAAAATTCTTTTTAGCCTTAAGTATCTAAACAAAAGTCGTAGATTTCGTTAAATGGTGAGCGTGCATAAAAAGATCGCCCAAATTGGACCTCGTATGAAGAAGTTACGATTTTCCTAAGTTTCGTAACAGTAGTAGAGGGCTAAAAACTCAAATTGAAGATCGAGTGTTAGTTAGCTATCGCCACCTAAACGAAAGTTGAAGATATCCATAATAGGAGTAAAATGATAAAAAGACAAACGAAAACCGACGTCGAATAAAGAAACTATGAATTTTTAACGGACTTTAGCAGTCCCGGCCTATTAAAAATATATCATTAAAAATAAATTCAAACCTAGCCGACGGAATCTAAATGAAAGTTGTAGAGAATAATCTCACCTATGCGTGGATATAAAGAACGCGAAAAACGGAGCCCATACGCGAAAGTTACGGAATTTAGAAGATGGGAGACTAGATTACGCCCAGCGTAATCCAAGATTACGCCCAGCGTACTAGACCCAGTGTCAAGTCCTATCGGCTCGAGTGCTCTACGCTAGCTAGACCGAAGTCGTAAGCCGTGACGCATTTTTACGCCCCACGTAACCGAAGTACGCCCCGCGTAACGCGTACGCCCAGCGTACTCTGGTGGTACGCCCCACGTACGCGATCCTCCAGCACTATAAATAGAGGGTTTGAGCTACGGGTTTTGACACATATCTCTCATATCCTCTCTCACTTTCACACGCCCTAGAGCTCCAGAGACCATCCCGACACCCTTGGTTTCTGCACCCGAGCTCCGACAAAAGATCTACGCTACCGAGATCCCCGAAGAGCCCGAAGACGCAGCTTTCCGCGCTCGAAGTTCTGCTCAACTCTAGCCTCTCTCTCTTCAAACCAAATGAGTGAGTTCATACCCCTACCTTTCAATTCTTTTCATGTTTTAGGGGGGAAATACAAGTACATTACAAGTCAAAGTATCATTTTATAAACGTAAATGTAATATCTGTCTTATAGAGTATCGATACAAACATCTTTATGTTAAAGGGCTATTATATCACCAAGTTATTTTTACTAAATGGAAACATACTTTCTGAGAAACTATAATGAGTATAGTTAGCAAGTATAACATACATTTTTACATATACATCTTGAAAAACAAAATACTTTGAAATGAAGTAAAGTCTTTCTTATCGTAAATCTATTTATATCAAGCAATGTGAGATATTCAAACTTCAACGTACTCTTATGTATGCATTTCAAGTCCTGTATTATATACCATAATCTCTTGGAGGGAGCGCGTGATACTTGTGTATAGATCTATATGGGATTGACGACCCCGCACCTAAACTATTAGCTATAGTTAGACCGGCAGGTCTGGGGTGACAAATGTCATAACACTACAACACCTGAAGAATGTTGTTACAGGCAGTCAGTGTCAATAGTATGGTTATAAAACTCACATAAAAGTATAAAAACAAGTTTGATTTACGAGATTCATATATGCATACAGTTTTCTACATTACTTTTCATACCAAGTTATCTTTATGATTCAAAGTACGAAAAATACTAATGCACTCCAACTCTGGAAACTTTTCGAACCATTTATAGAAAATATTGGATTTTCTGAAAACCTCACTTACCGATTTGCTACCAAAAAGGATATACTTTTCAACATAAAACGCTCATGAACTCACCAACTTAATTGTTGACACTTTTTCAAAACCACTTGTATTTCTTAGGAATCAGTAATACAGGTAACTACCAGCTTTTGAAGAAGGAACGTTAAGGACGTTTATTATTAAACATTTATATCATCATATTGTAATATTCTTTTGCTAATATGTATAACGCAACAATATAAGTTTTCATTATATATATGATGGTTGTGTTACTTTCTTTACAATATTCAATTGTTGTGATACTACGTGAAGTCATCCACCCTCGAATGTTTCCGCCATTCTGGTTTGGGGGTGTGACACAACCCTAGTTAACCGAAGTCAAACATGGGTAAACTAAAGTCTTCTTAATTGTTTTGGTTTCTTATTAAGGTTAAAATAATAACCTTTTTTTGTTAAAAATCCATAAAATAATTGTGTTTGAAATTAGGAGAGAAATGCTTAAAACCGAGGAAATTCACATCTAATTCCCTTCGGATCGCATGCGAGGGCCGCAAACCCTCTGGCCGCAAACGAGGACCGTGAATGTGCGAGCCGTGAATACCTTCGACCGTGATTAGTTTTTGGCCGCAATCATTCGGATCTTATCGCTTCGCCTCGGGAACTGAACCTTATCGCATCAGATTTCGTTCTCAGCCGTAATCACCTTCTTGGCCACCACTGCCTTCGGACCGCAAACAAGGTTCACGGCTGTGAACCCCTCAGGACGTGAACCCCCGTGCATATATATATAAATTATCTTCATTTTTCCTTCATTTCTCACATTTTCCAGCCAAGAACTCTCAAACTCTCTCAAGTATCATCAAGGGAACCTCTTTTTCTCTTAAAAAACGTAAGTGATTCATCCCGACTTACTTGTTGTTCTTTTTATTCACGTGAAGCCCTCTGATTTCATCCAATGAATTCAACACTTTTCATTTAGATATTCAAATCTTCATCCTTTCACCAGGAACACACACTAGTTCTTAGGGCCGTAAACACTTCAAGGTGGTCGTGAACCCTCCTTCTTGGGCCATGAACAAGTTTCAGCCTTCTAGATTCTATTCTAACACTTTATAATAAGTGTTTCCTACTTCCTAAGGCTGTTTTCTATGCATATAAGCTTTTTAGACACTAAATGTATATATATATATATATATATATATATATATATATATATATATATATATATATATAAGATTTAAAAGGCTTGGGACTGATAACTTGCTTTATTTCCTTTTCCTTGTTTGGATGTGGATTTAGGGTATCGGTTATTTGTCCGAGTGTCATTTAAATTTTAGTTATAAATTATATATGTGTATAAATATAAAGGTTATTTCATCTAGTTTCAATACCCTTTGTAACATGTTGAGGAAGGGGTTGCATTCATGAACAGTTATTATCTATAAAGAAAGTACATATAAATTATAATAGGTATAATTTATGATTCAAGAACATTAACTCACGAGTCAAGTATACTAGAGTACACTATTTTACTAGAACATGGGTTTATACTATTGTATAAGAACAAGAGTTTGATTCAAAACTAAACAAGGGTATACAAGTTTTAATTGATGGGTTTTGGCCATAAGTGATGGGTTTTGGTAAAAAGACATCCTATGTGCTCATACAATCCCTAATGCTTGGATCTAGGTTTCTCTATTGTAAATGCTTTGAATCCAAGACTATAAACCCTAATTCTAGCATATGGAAATCACTATTAACATATAACTAGGTTTAAGATATTACCTTGATTGTTATGTAGCAATAACAATCCCAATTCCTCCTTTGAATTGACTTTGGAAGGCTTAGAGTCACAAGTGTCACTCCTCTAATGGTTCACAAACACCATAAGCAAGAGGATGAAGAGGAGAGAGGATGGAGGCTGCCAAAACCATGTGAAAACCCTAGAAGGTTACTTGTCCACGTTTTTGAGCCTTAAGGGTTCTATATATAGTGAGGCAATTAGGGTTATCTAACAAGGAAACCCTAATTTGGTTGCTTAAGCCCTAAGCAACCCATGGAGCCCTTTCTTAAAGCCTTGGACGACTTCATATGGGATTCCCCCATAGAATTCGTCCACTTTATAATAAAAGGCAATCCATGGCCCAAATTGCAATTATCTTATAATTACAATTCCAGTCCCTTAAGTTTAATTAATCTCTTTTAGTCACAAAACTAATTACCAATTAATTATTGACTAATATTAATTAAACAAAATGATTTCTCCTTTAATATATTATTCTCATAATATATTAATAAATCATATTTAATCCTTTCTCTCCATAATTCATCCTATCAAGTTGCTTCGGTGAAGGCAACCCAAAAGGACCATGCACCATCGGGTCAAGTACATACCAAAATAGTTATGGACTTAGACACTAATCCAACAATAAGAACATCCTATGTGCTCATACAAACCCTAATGCTTGGATCTAGGTTTCTCTATTGTACATGCAAGTTATCCAAGACTATAAACCCTAGATCTAGCATATAACAATCAATATAACATATAATTAGGGTTTAGATCATACCTTGATTGTTATGTAGCAATAACAATCCCAATTCCTCCTTGTATTGACTTTAGAAAGCTTAGAGTCACAAATGTCACTCCTCTAATGGTTCACAAACACCAAGAGCAAGAGGATAAAGAGGAGAGAGGATGGAGGTTGCCCTAAAACGTGTACAAACCCTAGAGAAGTCTTAACCACGTTTTTGGGTCATAAGGGATCTATATATATAGGAGGCTATTAGGGTTATCTAACAAGGAAACCCTAATTTGGATGCTTAAGCCCTAAGCAACCCATGGATCCCTTTTCTTAAGGCCTTCGATGATTTCCTTATGGGCTTCCCCATAGAATTCGTCCACCCCTAAATACAAGGCAATCCATGGCCCAAATTGCAATTATCTTATAATTACAGTTCCAGTCCCTTAAGTTTAATTAATCTCTTTTAGTCATAAAACTAATTACCAATTAATTATTGAATAATATTAATTAAACAATATGATTTCTCCTTTAATATATTATTTCCATAATATATTAATAAATCATATTTAATCCTTTTTTTCTCCATAATTCATCCTATCAAGTTGCTTTGGTGAAGGCAACCCAAAAGGACCATGCACCATCGGGTCAAGTACATACCAAAATAGTTATGGACTTAGACACTAATCCAACACTCTCCCACTTGGATAAGTCTAATAAATATTATGCGTATGACTTCAGATCCTGATCTGCAATCGTAGCTTTCCAAAGCCGCTGTCAACTCTGATCCTATCAGATACACGTGTCCTTTAGATAAGGGATCATATATTCCTCCATTCTAAATATTGTAACGCCTGTGTTTCCGGGCTTGCCATTTTTTGCAATGTAATAGTCTAGGTTAACCTTTGTAACCCGTTTTGAAATAATAAGATTGTATTATTTGAGTATTATCTGTTTTGTGCTTAATTGCTTAATTATGTTGTTTGATTAATTAAGAATAAAAATAAGCTTCAAAATTGAAGTGTAAAATAAACTTAATATCTTTGATTTATGTTGTAGTAATTGAAACGAGGTTTCCGAATATATATAGAACGCCCAAATCTGACTTCGTGTGAGGAAGTTATGATTTATCGAAGTTTCGGCTTAGCAGTATGCAACCTGTTTTACTCGATTTGAGATCGAGGGGTTTTTAGCCGAAGCAATCTAAATGAGAATCGAAGATGTCATTGTTAGTATTGAAGCGATAAAAAGTTAGGCGAGAACGGACGTCAAACAAAGAAGTTACGAATTTATAAAGAAGTTTGTCTGTCGCGGCCTATTAAAAATAAATAATAAAAATAAAGTCAAAATTAGCTGACGAAGTCTAAACGAAAGTTGTAGAGCATAGTCTCACCTTTCCGTGGATATAAAGAACGTCGAAAACCGAGTTCGTATGAAGAAGATATGAATTTCCGAATTTTATTAAATATTTTGTATTTATATTTAAATGGAAATTCGGATGCATTATCCGAAGCCGAGTCACCGGTCCGATCCGACTTACGCACCGCGTAAGCGAGTACGCCCCGCATACTCCGAGGGATGTCGACACTCGCACTCGAGTCTTCGGATACGTAAGCTGTGACGTATTTGGACCAGTACGCCCCGTGTACTGGCGTACGCCCCGCGTGCTCCGAGGCTCCAGCCTCCTATAAATAGGATCCGAAGGCAGCCAAGTCTTTTGCTCATTTTCTCTCTTCTCTCTCCCGTTTTGCATCGTTTTGCGTGCCAGAAATATCCCGAAGCCCCGGTATCATACTCTAGCCCCGAGGCAAGTCCCGAGATCCCGAAGATCCCGAGAAGTGCGGTTTTTGAGTCAAAGCTCTGCCCGCAAGAAGTTCGATTTTTTAGGAGATCTTCCAGATCTGCTGAGGATTACTACTTCTGCAAGTCGTAGTGCTGTCCGATCATCTTCTGATCAGGTGAGTGTATACTACCTTTCATAAACACGATAATAATACGAGTATGGTTTGAGTGTATTAAGTATATTGTTGTTTATATGTGTGAATGTGTATTCACTTTCTTCTAACTCATAGATATGATTTGTTCTCTATGAGATATGTGTTATGTGTGTGTGTGCCTCATCTGTTATGTGATATATGTGTTGATTAAAGCATGCTATACAGGTTTTTAAACTATGCATACAAATGTATATTTTTATCTACTAATATGTTGGGTAGAACAGGGGTAGATAGTTGGTGTGTAATAAACAGATGAAAGGCCTCGTTGTTGTTTGATTTAGTCATCTAGCGGAGTTTAGATGACGACCACATACTTTTCTAGATAGTCTTGTGGAAACATTAGCAGGTTCGCCACCTGTAGGTGTTAATGAACTTGGGTGTTCATTCGCTGCACTCTATCCCCCTCATGGTTGCCTTATTTGACTTATATTACTAAGGTACCCCTGAAGCATGTGTTGTCGCCCCGATGAAATATTCTTAGACTATGTCCCTTATGATTAGTTGTATTAGGGACATTAAAGTGAGAATAACAGGAATGGGTAATTAGGTTATTGTTGGTTGGTGAAATTTAAATATGATATTTATTGTGGGTTGAAAACCCTATATGCTCACCAGGCTCCCAAGCCTGACCCACTCAGTTTTAATTGTATTACAGGAAGTGGCACAAGGGCATGAGATGGATGAACCATCAAGTTGTTTTGTTTACAAGTCTGCATATGTTTATATTTGTTAAATGACTTGTAATGTATTCGTTTATGCTTATTGGTTTGTATCGGAACATGACACCCTGAGTTTTGATTATAATGAAAATACATTTCGTTTATGAAATGCTTCGGTAAACATTGTTTTATCATGTTTTGTTTTTGGGAACAAATTCCGCAACTCTTTCAAATGAAAATATTTAAAAGCATAAATGAAAATCGGTCTTTTCTGGCCGAGATTTTGGGGATGTCACAGTTGGTATCAGAGCATTAGTTTAAGCGAACTAGGAATTTGTAGGATTTCTAGACTTAAACTTAGAATGCTATGTGGAATTTTGAGATGTGTGTCTGTTGTGTTTTGGACATGAGCACTAGTTTATTTTAGGAAAGTTGCCTAAAATGCTTTATGTGCTAAATGTTATATGTTGCCATATACGATGTTATTTGTTCGGATCTATGGTCTGTTGCCGACCGGATCTAGAAACCTTATGTGTATAGGATTCTAAGTGTGCGTCTACGATATTAGAACTAGCATGTAAATGTTTCGGAGTGATAAGGATGATTTGATTATCTATCATAATTGAGGATCTAATTTCACCTTATTCGGTGTGTAGATCAAAATGGTGAGAACAAGAAGTGGAGTTGGAAATGCTGACGAAAACAGGAATCAACCACCAGTGATTGAGCCAATACCTGTCGTAGCAGCAGCACCTGAGCCAATAACCATGGCTTGTGTGCAATTGATGATTCAGACGATGTTGGATCGTCTGATGGATGAAACTAGACGGTTGCTTCAACAGAATCGTGAAGAAATGTTGATTTGTGTGGAAGAGCCTGAATTAAATGAAGGGCACTCGAAAGGTGGAAACTTCAGTGGGTCTGTTGGTCCAGCCAACCCACCGATAGTTAGGCAAGATAACCATGATGGAAGGAATGATGGAATGGGATGCAAGTATAAGGACTTTCTAACTTGCAAACCATCGACCTTTAATGGAAAGGAGGATCCGATTGGGGTTATGGATTGGATCTCCGAAATGGAGCTAGCCTTCATGACTTGTGGCTGCAGAGGTAAATTGCAGACTATCTATGCCGTGCGTCAATTCCGAGGTGGAGCCGTTCATTGGTGGAACACTCTAGGGAAGACCTTAAGCCCTAATGAGCCACTGCAATTGTCATGGGAAGAGTTCTTGGTGCAGTTCAAGCACAAGTTCTACTCGGTTCAAAATCTGTTGGATTTGGAGAATAAGTTTTTGACATTGACGAAGGGTAGCATGTCAGTTGATGAATACACCAATAACTTCACCGATAAGATGGATTTTGCCTTGCATATCGTTCCAGATGAGCTGACGAAGGTGGACCGGTATGCGAAGGGACTCCCATGGGAGTACGAGGTGCCAGTACGTCAGGCACTTACTCTAGAGGCAACTATCTGGGCTGCCAAGTCTGTTGAGAACATGATCAAGGGGAGAACCACCAACAAGGTTGATGTTGCTGAGAAAAGAAATTTTGAAGGAACATCTGGTTCCCGTAAGAAAGGAAAATTTTCGAAATCTGATTCAAAAAAGTTTGGAGGAAAAGGAGGCGAAGCAAAGTGGTGTGACAAGTGTAAGAAAAAGCACTTTGGGAAATGTAGCGAGGATGTAACCTGCTACAAGTGTGGAAAGGTCGGACATTTTGCCAATGAATGTCCGAACAACAAAAGGATGTGTTTTAGGTGTAATGAAGAGGGGCACATTTTGAAAGACTGTCCGAAGAAGAAGGAGGCAGCAAAGCCCAACATTCCACCATAGCCGAAGGCGAGAGCCTTCAAGATGACACTTGAGGCTGCGAAGGATGAAGCTGATGTCGCTTCAGGTACCTTTCTCGTAAACGAATTACCTGCTCATATATTGTTTGATTCTGGAGCCAACTACTTCTTTATTTCACATGAGTTTGGTAGAAAGCTAGCTTTGCCTGTTGATAGACTAGATAATGCTTTATTAGTCGAAGTAGCTAGTGGCAAGTTTGTACCTGTTAGCCATCGTATGAAAGACATCTTAATCGACCTTAATGGGAATAAGTTTCACGAGGCGTTATTGCCTATCGAACTTAATGGTTTTGACATCGTCTTGGGAATGGATTGGCTTAGCGTCAATGATACCGGAATTTTATGCAAGAAAAAGATAGTTAAAGTAAACCCGCCTGGAAAAGATTCGTTTATGGTGTATGGGGACAAACGGCGGGTGAATTCTGGGATCATTTCTCTAATGAAAGCCAGAAAGTGTTTGACCAAGGGATGTACATCATATTTAACATTTGTGATTGATGCTAAGAAAGAAAAGAAGGTGATGCAGAGCATTCCAGTGGTGTGTGATTATCCGGAAGTATTTCCCGAGGATCTTCCTGGATTACCACCTGATAGACAAGTGGAGTTCAGAATAGACTTGTTACCAGGAACCATGCCAATAGCAAAAGCACCTTATCGATTAGCACCGACGGAGATGAAGGAGCTGATGATGCAACTTCAGGAGTTATTGGACAAAGGTTTCATTAGACCTAGTTCATCGCCCTGGGGAGCTCCGGTGTTATTTGTGAAGAAGAAAGATGGAAGTATGAGAATGTGCATCGATTACAGAGAGCTGAACAAGGCAACAATAAAGAATAGATATCCGTTGCCGAGGGTTGATGACATGTTTGATCAATTGCAAGGTTCGAGCTATTTCTCGAAGATCGATCTTAGGTCAGGATATCATCAGCTGAAAGTAAGAGAGCAAGATATCGAGAAGACTGCATTCAGAACTAGATATGGACACTACGAGTTCTTGGTTATGTCGTTTGGACTAACCAATGCTCCCACAGCGTTCATGGATTTGATGAATAGGGTTTGTAATCCATTCCTTGATAAATCCGTGATAGTGTTCATAGACGACATTCTGATTTACTTGACAATCCAGGAGGAGATTAATACGCTTCGGGAGGCGCGGAAAACTGAACCCAAGATACATCGGACCATTCGAGATCCTTTCCAGGATCGGTCCAGTGGCTTACAAACTTAGATTACCTCAGGAGCTCCACAACGTACACCCTACCTTCCACATATCAAACCTAAAGAAGTGCTTGTCCGATGAGACCCTTGTCATCCCTCTAGACGAAATTGCGATAAATGAAAATCTCCAATTCGTAGAAGAACCAGTAGAGATCATGGATCGGGAAATAAAAAGGACTAAACAAAGCCGCATACCCATTGTAAAGGTCCGCTGGAACGCCAAGCGAGGACCTGAATACACCTAGGAGCGCGAGGATCAGATGAAACAAAAGTACCCGCATCTTTTTCCTAACCTGTAAACTCTATCTTAGATTAAATTGTGGGACGAAATTCCCCTAACGGGGGGATGATGTGACAACCCTATATTTTTCCAAAAGCAGTGTAACGCTCAAAAGTCAAATACAACGAAAACTATTTGGAGCCAACGAAATTAACCTCAAAAATAAAAGTGTTTAAATATCTAAGTTGGGATGCATCAAATATTAGATATCGTGCCAAGGTTTCCAAAAACATAAAGAACGTTCAAAACCGGGTTATATTGAAGAAATTATAACCACTTGTATATTTACGACACACCGTTAAAACGCTATTTAAAGTAAAAAGTGAAATTTCAATAAAATTCTTTTTAGCCTTAAGTATCTAAACAAAAGTCGTAGATTTCGTTAAATGGTGAGCGTGCATAAAAAGATCGCCCAAATTGGACCTCGTATGAAGAAGTTACGATTTTCCTAAGTTTCGTAACAGTAGTAGAGGGCTAAAAACTCAAATTGAAGATCGAGTGTTAGTTAGCTATCGCCACCTAAACGAAAGTTGAAGATATCCATAATAGGAGTAAAATGATAAAAAGACAAACGAAAACCGACGTCGAATAAAGAAACTATGAATTTTTAACGGACTTTAGCAGTCCCGGCCTATTAAAAATATATCATTAAAAATAAATTCAAACCTAGCCGACGGAATCTAAATGAAAGTTGTAGAGAATAATCTCACCTATGCGTGGATATAAAGAACGCGAAAAACGGAGCCCATACGCGAAAGTTACGGAATTTAGAAGATGGGAGACTAGATTACGCCCAGCGTAATCCAAGATTACGCCCAGCGTACTAGACCCAGTGTCAAGTCCTATCGGCTCGAGTGCTCTACGCTAGCTAGACCGAAGTCGTAAGCCGTGACGCATTTTTACGCCCCACGTAACCGAAGTACGCCCCGCGTAACGCGTACGCCCAGCGTACTCTGGTGGTACGCCCCACGTACGCGATCCTCCAGCACTATAAATAGAGGGTTTGAGCTACGGGTTTTGACACATATCTCTCATATCCTCTCTCACTTTCACACGCCCTAGAGCTCCAGAGACCATCCCGACACCCTTGGTTTCTGCACCCGAGCTCCGACAAAAGATCTACGCTACCGAGATCCCCGAAGAGCCCGAAGACGCAGCTTTCCGCGCTCGAAGTTCTGCTCAACTCTAGCCTCTCTCTCTTCAAACCAAATGAGTGAGTTCATACCCCTACCTTTCAATTCTTTTCATGTTTTAGGGGGGAAATACAAGTACATTACAAGTCAAAGTATCATTTTATAAACGTAAATGTAATATCTGTCTTATAGAGTATCGATACAAACATCTTTATGTTAAAGGGCTATTATATCACCAAGTTATTTTTACTAAATGGAAACATACTTTCTGAGAAACTATAATGAGTATAGTTAGCAAGTATAACATACATTTTTACATATACATCTTGAAAAACGAAATACTTTGAAATGAAGTAAAGTCTTTCTTATCGTAAATCTATTTATATCAAGCAATGTGAGATATTCAAACTTCAACGTACTCTTATGTATGCATTTCAAGTCCTGTATTATATACCATAATCTCTTGGAGGGAGCGCGTGATACTTGTGTATAGATCTATATGGGATTGACGACCCCGCACCTAAACTATTAGCTATAGTTAGACCGGCAGGTCTGGGGTGACAAATGTCATAACACTACAACACCTGAAGAATGTTGTTACAGGCAGTCAGTGTCAATAGTATGGTTATAAAACTCACATAAAAGTATAAAAACAAGTTTGATTTACGAGATTCATATATGCATACAGTTTTCTACATTACTTTTCATACCAAGTTATCTTTATGATTCAAAGTACGAAAAATACTAATGCACTCCAACTCTGGAAACTTTTCGAACCATTTATAGAAAATATTGGATTTTCTGAAAACCTCACTTACCGATTTGCTACCAAAAAGGATATACTTTTCAACATAAAACGCTCATGAACTCACCAACTTAATTGTTGACACTTTTTCAAAACCACTTGTATTTCTTAGGAATCAGTAATACAGGTAACTACCAGCTTTTGAAGAAGGAACGTTAAGGACGTTTATTATTAAACATTTATATCATCATATTGTAATATTCTTTTGCTAATATGTATAACGCAACAATATAAGTTTTCATTATATATATGATGGTTGTGTTACTTTCTTTACAATATTCAATTGTTGTGATACTACGTGAAGTCATCCACCCTCGAATGTTTCCGCCATTCTGGTTTGGGGGTGTGACACAACCCTAGTTAACCGAAGTCAAACATGGGTAAACTAAAGTCTTCTTAATTGTTTTGGTTTCTTATTAAGGTTAAAATAATAACCTTTTTTTGTTAAAAATCCATAAAATAATTGTGTTTGAAATTAGGAGAGAAATGCTTAAAACCGAGGAAATTCACATCTAATTCCCTTCGGATCGCATGCGAGGGCCGCAAACCCTCTGGCCGCAAACGAGGACCGTGAATGTGCGAGCCGTGAATACCTTCGACCGTGATTAGTTTTTGGCCGCAATCATTCGGATCTTATCGCTTCGCCTCGGGAACTGAACCTTATCGCATCAGATTTCGTTCTCAGCCGTAATCACCTTCTTGGCCACCACTGCCTTCGGACCGCAAACAAGGTTCACGGCTGTGAACCCCTCAGGACGTGAACCCCCGTGCATATATATATAAATTATCTTCATTTTTCCTTCATTTCTCACATTTTCCAGCCAAGAACTCTCAAACTCTCTCAAGTATCATCAAGGGAACCTCTTTTTCTCTTAAAAAACGTAAGTGATTCATCCCGACTTACTTGTTGTTCTTTTTATTCACGTGAAGCCCTCTGATTTCATCCAATGAATTCAACACTTTTCATTTAGATATTCAAATCTTCATCCTTTCACCAGGAACACACACTAGTTCTTAGGGCCGTAAACACTTCAAGGTGGTCGTGAACCCTCCTTCTTGGGCCATGAACAAGTTTCAGCCTTCTAGATTCTATTCTAACACTTTATAATAAGTGTTTCCTACTTCCTAAGGCTGTTTTCTATGCATATAAGCTTTTTAGACACTAAATGTATATATATATATATATATATATATATATATATATATATATATATATATATATATATATATATATATATATATATATATAAGATTTAAAAGGCTTGGGACTGATAACTTGCTTTATTTCCTTTTCCTTGTTTGGATGTGGATTTAGGGTATCGGTTATTTGTCCGAGTGTCATTTAAATTTTAGTTATAAATTATATATGTGTATAAATATAAAGGTTATTTCATCTAGTTTCAATACCCTTTGTAACATGTTGAGGAAGGGGTTGCATTCATGAACAGTTATTATCTATAAAGAAAGTACATATAAATTATAATAGGTATAATTTATGATTCAAGAACATTAACTCACGAGTCAAGTATACTAGAGTACACTATTTTACTAGAACATGGGTTTATACTATTGTATAAGAACAAGAGTTTGATTCAAAACTAAACAAGGGTATACAAGTTTTAATTGATGGGTTTTGGCCATAAGTGATGGGTTTTGGTAAAAAGACATCCTATGTGCTCATACAATCCCTAATGCTTGGATCTAGGTTTCTCTATTGTAAATGCTTTGAATCCAAGACTATAAACCCTAATTCTAGCATATGGAAATCACTATTAACATATAACTAGGTTTAAGATATTACCTTGATTGTTATGTAGCAATAACAATCCCAATTCCTCCTTTGAATTGACTTTGGAAGGCTTAGAGTCACAAGTGTCACTCCTCTAATGGTTCACAAACACCATAAGCAAGAGGATGAAGAGGAGAGAGGATGGAGGCTGCCAAAACCATGTGAAAACCCTAGAAGGTTACTTGTCCACGTTTTTGAGCCTTAAGGGTTCTATATATAGTGAGGCAATTAGGGTTATCTAACAAGGAAACCCTAATTTGGTTGCTTAAGCCCTAAGCAACCCATGGAGCCCTTTCTTAAAGCCTTGGACGACTTCATATGGGATTCCCCCATAGAATTCGTCCACTTTATAATAAAAGGCAATCCATGGCCCAAATTGCAATTATCTTATAATTACAATTCCAGTCCCTTAAGTTTAATTAATCTCTTTTAGTCACAAAACTAATTACCAATTAATTATTGACTAATATTAATTAAACAAAATGATTTCTCCTTTAATATATTATTCTCATAATATATTAATAAATCATATTTAATCCTTTCTCTCCATAATTCATCCTATCAAGTTGCTTCGGTGAAGGCAACCCAAAAGGACCATGCACCATCGGGTCAAGTACATACCAAAATAGTTATGGACTTAGACACTAATCCAACAATAAGAACATCCTATGTGCTCATACAAACCCTAATGCTTGGATCTAGGTTTCTCTATTGTACATGCAAGTTATCCAAGACTATAAACCCTAGATCTAGCATATAACAATCAATATAACATATAATTAGGGTTTAGATCATACCTTGATTGTTATGTAGCAATAACAATCCCAATTCCTCCTTGTATTGACTTTAGAAAGCTTAGAGTCACAAATGTCACTCCTCTAATGGTTCACAAACACCAAGAGCAAGAGGATAAAGAGGAGAGAGGATGGAGGTTGCCCTAAAACGTGTACAAACCCTAGAGAAGTCTTAACCACGTTTTTGGGTCATAAGGGATCTATATATATAGGAGGCTATTAGGGTTATCTAACAAGGAAACCCTAATTTGGATGCTTAAGCCCTAAGCAACCCATGGATCCCTTTTCTTAAGGCCTTCGATGATTTCCTTATGGGCTTCCCCATAGAATTCGTCCACCCCTAAATACAAGGCAATCCATGGCCCAAATTGCAATTATCTTATAATTACAGTTCCAGTCCCTTAAGTTTAATTAATCTCTTTTAGTCATAAAACTAATTACCAATTAATTATTGAATAATATTAATTAAACAATATGATTTCTCCTTTAATATATTATTTCCATAATATATTAATAAATCATATTTAATCCTTTTTTTCTCCATAATTCATCCTATCAAGTTGCTTTGGTGAAGGCAACCCAAAAGGACCATGCACCATCGGGTCAAGTACATACCAAAATAGTTATGGACTTAGACACTAATCCAACACTCTCCCACTTGGATAAGTCTAATAAATATTATGCGTATGACTTCAGATCCTGATCTGCAATCGTAGCTTTCCAAAGCCGCTGTCAACTCTGATCCTATCAGATACACGTGTCCTTTAGATAAGGGATCATATATTCCTCCATTCTAAATATTGTAACGCCTGTGTTTCCGGGCTTGCCATTTTTTGCAATGTAATAGTCTAGGTTAACCTTTGTAACCCGTTTTGAAATAATAAGATTGTATTATTTGAGTATTATCTGTTTTGTGCTTAATTGCTTAATTATGTTGTTTGATTAATTAAGAATAAAAATAAGCTTCAAAATTGAAGTGTAAAATAAACTTAATATCTTTGATTTATGTTGTAGTAATTGAAACGAGGTTTCCGAATATATATAGAACGCCCAAATCTGACTTCGTGTGAGGAAGTTATGATTTATCGAAGTTTCGGCTTAGCAGTATGCAACCTGTTTTACTCGATTTGAGATCGAGGGGTTTTTAGCCGAAGCAATCTAAATGAGAATCGAAGATGTCATTGTTAGTATTGAAGCGATAAAAAGTTAGGCGAGAACGGACGTCAAACAAAGAAGTTACGAATTTATAAAGAAGTTTGTCTGTCGCGGCCTATTAAAAATAAATAATAAAAATAAAGTCAAAATTAGCTGACGAAGTCTAAACGAAAGTTGTAGAGCATAGTCTCACCTTTCCGTGGATATAAAGAACGTCGAAAACCGAGTTCGTATGAAGAAGATATGAATTTCCGAATTTTATTAAATATTTTGTATTTATATTTAAATGGAAATTCGGATGCATTATCCGAAGCCGAGTCACCGGTCCGATCCGACTTACGCACCGCGTAAGCGAGTACGCCCCGCATACTCCGAGGGATGTCGACACTCGCACTCGAGTCTTCGGATACGTAAGCTGTGACGTATTTGGACCAGTACGCCCCGTGTACTGGCGTACGCCCCGCGTGCTCCGAGGCTCCAGCCTCCTATAAATAGGATCCGAAGGCAGCCAAGTCTTTTGCTCATTTTCTCTCTTCTCTCTCCCGTTTTGCATCGTTTTGCGTGCCAGAAATATCCCGAAGCCCCGGTATCATACTCTAGCCCCGAGGCAAGTCCCGAGATCCCGAAGATCCCGAGAAGTGCGGTTTTTGAGTCAAAGCTCTGCCCGCGAGAAGTTCGATTTTTTAGGAGATCTTCCAGATCTGCTGAGGATTACTACTTCTGCAAGTCGTAGTGCTGTCCGATCATCTTCTGATCAGGTGAGCGTATACTACCTTTCATAAACACGATAATAATACGAGTATGGTTTGAGTGTATTAAGTATATTGTTGTTTATATGTGTAAATGTGTATTCACTTTCTTCTAACTCATAGATATGATTTGTTCTCTATGAGATATGTGTTATGTGTGTGTGTGCCTCATCTGTTATGTGATATATGTGTTGATTAAAGCATGCTATACAGGTTTTTAAACTATGCATACAAATGTATATTTTTATCTACTAATATGTTGGGTAGAACAGGGGTAGATAGTTGGTGTGTAATAAACAGATGAAAGGCCTCGTTGTTGTTTGATTTAGTCATCTAGCGGAGTTTAGATGACGACCACATACTTTTCTAGATAGTCTTGTGGAAACATTAGCAGGTTCGCCACCTGTAGGTGTTAATGAACTTGGGTGTTCATTCGCTGCACTCTATCCCCCTCATGGTTGCCTTATTTGACTTATATTACTAAGGTACCCCTGAAGCATGTGTTGTCGCCCCGATGAAATATTCTTAGACTATGTCCCTTATGATTAGTTGTATTAGGGACATTAAAGTGAGAATAACAGGAATGGGTAATTAGGTTATTGTTGGTTGGTGAAATTTAAATATGATATTTATTGTGGGTTGAAAACCCTATATGCTCACCAGGCTCCCAAGCCTGACCCACTCAGTTTTAATTGTATTACAGGAAGTGGCACAAGGGCATGAGATGGATGAACCATCAAGTTGTTTTGTTTACAAGTCTGCATATGTTTATATTTGTTAAATGACTTGTAATGTATTCGTTTATGCTTATTGGTTTGTATCGGAACATGACACCCTGAGTTTTGATTATAATGAAAATACATTTCGTTTATGAAATGCTTCGGTAAACATTGTTTTATCATGTTTTGTTTTTGGGAACAAATTCCGCAACTCTTTCAAATGAAAATATTTAAAAGCATAAATGAAAATCGGTCTTTTCTGGCCGAGATTTTGGGGATGTCACAGTTGGTATCAGAGCATTAGTTTAAGCGAACTAGGAATTTGTAGGATTTCTAGACTTAAACTTAGAATGCTATGTGGAATTTTGAGATGTGTGTCTGTTGTGTTTTGGACATGAGCACTAGTTTATTTTAGGAAAGTTGCCTAAAATGCTTTATGTGCTAAATGTTATATGTTGCCATATACGATGTTATTTGTTCGGATCTATGGTCTGTTGCCGACCGGATCTAGAAACCTTATGTGTATAGGATTCTAAGTGTGCGTCTACGATATTAGAACTAGCATGTAAACGTTTCGGAGTGATAAGGATGATTTGATTATCTATCATAATTGAGGATCTAATTTCACCTTATTCGGTGTGTAGATCAAAATGGTGAGAACAAGAAGTGGAGTTGGAAATGCTGACGAAAACAGGAATCAACCACCAGTGATTGAGCCAATACCTGTCGTAGCAGCAGCACCTGAGCCAATAACCATGGCTTGTGTGCAATTGATGATTCAGACGATGTTGGATCGTCTGATGGATGAAACTAGACGGTTGCTTCAACAGAATCGTGAAGAAATGTTGATTTGTGTGGAAGAGCCTGAATTAAATGAAGGGCACTCGAAAGGTGGAAACTTCAGTGGGTCTGTTGGTCCAGCCAACCCACCGATAGTTAGGCAAGATAACCATGATGGAAGGAATGATGGAATGGGATGCAAGTATAAGGACTTTCTAACTTGCAAACCATCGACCTTTAATGGAAAGGAGGATCCGATTGGGGTTATGGATTGGATCTCCGAAATGGAGCTAGCCTTCATGACTTGTGGCTGCAGAGGTAAATTGCAGACTATCTATGCCGTGCGTCAATTCCGAGGTGGAGCCGTTCATTGGTGGAACACTCTAGGGAAGACCTTAAGCCCTAATGAGCCACTGCAATTGTCATGGGAAGAGTTCTTGGTGCAGTTCAAGCACAAGTTCTACTCGGTTCAAAATCTGTTGGATTTGGAGAATAAGTTTTTGACATTGACGAAGGGTAGCATGTCAGTTGATGAATACACCAATAACTTCACCGATAAGATGGATTTTGCCTTGCATATCGTTCCAGATGAGCTGACGAAGGTGGACCGGTATGCGAAGGGACTCCCATGGGAGTACGAGGTGCCAGTACGTCAGGCACTTACTCTAGAGGCAACTATCTGGGCTGCCAAGTCTGTTGAGAACATGATCAAGGGGAGAACCACCAACAAGGTTGATGTTGCTGAGAAAAGAAATTTTGAAGGAACATCTGGTTCCCGTAAGAAAGGAAAATTTTCGAAATCTGATTCAAAAAAGTTTGGAGGAAAAGGAGGCGAAGCAAAGTGGTGTGACAAGTGTAAGAAAAAGCACTTTGGGAAATGTAGCGAGGATGTAACCTGCTACAAGTGTGGAAAGGTCGGACATTTTGCCAATGAATGTCCGAACAACAAAAGGATGTGTTTTAGGTGTAATGAAGAGGGGCACATTTTGAAAGACTGTCCGAAGAAGAAGGAGGCAGCAAAGCCCAACATTCCACCATAGCCGAAGGCGAGAGCCTTCAAGATGACACTTGAGGCTGCGAAGGATGAAGCTGATGTCGCTTCAGGTACCTTTCTCGTAAACGAATTACCTGCTCATATATTGTTTGATTCTGGAGCCAACTACTTCTTTATTTCACATGAGTTTGGTAGAAAGCTAGCTTTGCCTGTTGATAGACTAGATAATGCTTTATTAGTCGAAGTAGCTAGTGGCAAGTTTGTACCTGTTAGCCATCGTATGAAAGACATCTTAATCGACCTTAATGGGAATAAGTTTCACGAGGCGTTATTGCCTATCGAACTTAATGGTTTTGACATCGTCTTGGGAATGGATTGGCTTAGCGTCAATGATACCGAAATTTTATGCAAGAAAAAGATAGTTAAAGTAAACCCGCCTGGAAAAGATTCGTTTATGGTGTATGGGGACAAACGGCGGGTGAATTCTGGGATCATTTCTCTAATGAAAGCCAGAAAGTGTTTGACCAAGGGATGTACATCATATTTAACATTTGTGATTGATGCTAAGAAAGAAAAGAAGGTGATGCAGAGCATTCCAGTGGTGTGTGATTATCCGGAAGTATTTCCCGAGGATCTTCCTGGATTACCACCTGATAGACAAGTGGAGTTCAGAATAGACTTGTTACCAGGAACCACGCCAATAGCAAAAGCACCTTATCGATTAGCACCGACGGAGATGAAGGAGCTGATGATGCAACTTCAGGAGTTATTGGACAAAGGTTTCATTAGACCTAGTTCATCGCCCTGGGGAGCTCCGGTGTTATTTGTGAAGAAGAAAGATGGAAGTATGAGAATGTGCATCGATTACAGAGAGCTGAACAAGGCAACAATAAAGAATAGATATCCGTTGCCGAGGGTTGATGACATGTTTGATCAATTGCAAGGTTCGAGCTATTTCTCGAAGATCGATCTTAGGTCAGGATATCATCAGCTGAAAGTAAGAGAGCAAGATATCGAGAAGACTGCATTCAGAACTAGATATGGACACTACGAGTTCTTGGTTATGTCGTTTGGACTAACCAATGCTCCCACAGCGTTCATGGATTTGATGAATAGGGTTTGTAATCCTTTCCTTGATAAATCCGTGATAGTGTTCATAGACGACATTCTGATTTACTTGACAATCCAGGAGGAGCATGGCAGACACTTGCGAGAAGTGTTAGAAGTTTTGAAGAAGGAGAGGCTTTATGCAAAGTTCTCCAAATGTGATTTTTGGATTCGTGAAGTCCAATTCTTGGGTCACGTGGTCAACCAAGAAGGGATCATGGTGTCTGTCAAGGAGTCACGGCTATCACGGCTGAGCCAACCAAAGGGAACAACAACAACGATATCAATGCCAACAACAACAGCAAGAAGAAATTTTGGAACAAGAGAAAGGGGCAAACTTCGCAAGAACCTTCAAAGAAGCAAATTGTTGTGGTTCATGCTGCTACTGCTCCCACCACAACTCCTGCTACCCCTGCGCCAACAAAACCATATGCGGGGAACCTGCCCAAGTGCAGCAAATGCAACTACCATCACCACGGTAATTGCCGCGAGATGCACTGTAAGAACTGCAACAAGAAAGGACACATAGCCCGTTTCTGTAAGGCACCAGCGCGACCAGTCACTCAAGTTCCTTGGACTGGGATAAGCCAGACATGTTATGGGTGTGGAGAAACTGGGCACTTCAAGAGGGACTGCCCCAAGACAAGGAACATTGGCGGTGTTGGGAGAGTGCCGGCAATAGGTCAAAATAAAGCAATAGCTGACCTAACGTTGGTTACGGGTACGTTTCTCCTCAACAACATTTATGCATGCATACTCTTTGACTGCGGTGCGGAGAGAAGTTTTGTGAGTCATAAATTCAAACACTTACTTAATCAAAGACCCCAACCACTCAATAAAATATTCACTATAGAAATGGCTAACGGTAAAACGGAAAGCACAAGCGATATGTACGTAGGGTGCACATTAAATTTAAACGAACACCTATTTCAAATCAACCTAATGCCCATTTCGATAAGAAGTTTCGATATCATCATCGGTATGGACTGGTTGAGCCTACACAATGCCGATATACTTTGTCACGAAAGGGCCATTCGCCTCAATCTGCCAAACGGCGAAACCCTTGTAATTTATGGTGACAAACCTAGTTCAAATTTACAAATCATCTCCTATATTAAGGCACAAAAATATCTTCGCAAGGAATACCATGTGTTTCTAGCCCACGTAGTAGACCAGAAACAAGAACCAAAGAACATTATGGACATTCCGAAAGTCTGCAACTTCCCAGATATTTTCCCAGAAGATCTTCCAGGAATTCCACCAGAACGACTAGTCGAGTTCAGAATCGACTTAATCCCCGGAGCTACTCCAGTAGCAAAGTCGCCTTACCGTTTAGCCCTAGCCGAGATGCAGGAACTGTCCAGTCAATTAAACGAGCTGCTGAGCAAGGGCTTCATAAGACCGAGCTTCTCACCATGGGGAGCACTAGTCCTATTCGTGAAAAAGAAGGACGGATCCTTTTGCATGTGCATCGATTATCGGGAGCTGAACAAACTTACGATCAAGAACCGATATCCCCTACCGCGCATAGACGATCTGTTTGACCAACTGCAGGGAGCAAGCTACTTCTCAAAGATCGATCTAAGATCTGGTTATCACCAACTGTGAGTGCTGGAAGGAAACATCCCCAAAACGGCTTTCCGAACACGTTATGGTCACTACGAGTTTGTAGTAATGCCCTTCGGATTGACAAATGCTCTAACGGTGTTCATGGACATGATGAACCGAGTATGTCGTCCCTTCCTAGATAAATTCTTGATCGTGTTCATAGATGATATACTCATCTATTCTAGAAGCCAGGAAGAACACAGCCAACACCTCTGCCAAGTTTTAGAAACGTTGAGGGCAGAGAAGCTTTACGCAAAATTTTCCAAGTGCGAATTTTGGATTCGGAAAGTGGATTTCCTAGGACATGTAGTAAGCAAGGAGGGGATACATGTGGATCCTTCTAAGATCAAGGCAATAGAAAGTTGGACGACTCCAAGAACCCCTACAGAAATCCGACAATTTTTGGGACTCGCCGGGTATTACCGAAGATTCATACAAAATTTCTCCAAGATTGCCAAGCCCCTCACCACCCTAACTCAGAAGAGTGTGACCTTCGACTGGGGAGAAAAACAAGACACCGCGTTTCAAACGCTAAAGCGAGTCTTATGTAGTGCGCCCATCCTAACCTTGCCAGAAGGAATGGAGGACTTCCTGGTCTATTGCGAAGCATCAAACATGGACTTGGGTGTGTCCTGATGCAACGAGGGAAGGTCATCGCCTACGCCTCAAGGCAACTAAAGACGCAAGAAGTGAACTACACAACGCACGATCTTGAGTTAGGAGCAGTCATCTTCGCTCTAAAGATACGGAGGCACTATCTCTACGGCACGAAATGTACGATCTTCACCGACCATAAAAGCCTCCAACATATCCTCAACATGAGACAAAGACGGTGGGTAGAACTACTAAATGATTATGAATGCAAGATTCGATATCATCCCGGAAAGGCTAACGTGGTGGCCGATGCATTCAGCCGGAAGGAATACTCGGGCCGCAGAGTGAAGTCTTTAACCATGACAATCCATTCACACCTGTCCACACAAATCAAGGAAGCCCAAATAGAAGCCTTAACATCTGGAAATGTGGCTGGGGAAGCTTTAAGGGGAATGGATAAGAATTTTGAGGTGAAGAATGATGGAGTTCATTACTTCATGGATCGGATCTAGACGCCGAAGTTTGGCGGATTCAGAGAAGTCGTCCTGAACGAAGCCCGTAAAACACGATACTCCATACACCCCGGCTCCGATAAGATGTATCTCGACCTCAAGAAATTGTACTGGTGGCCGAACATGAAAGCCGAAATTGCTACCTACGTGATTAAATGTCTGACGTGCGCCAAGGTCAAGGTAGAATACCAAAAGCCCTCAGGATTGTTGCAACAACCAAAAATACCAGAATGGAAGTGGGAACGTATAGCCATGGATTTCATAACCAAACTACCCGGACGGCAAGCGGACTCGACACCATCTGGGTGATCGTCGACAGGTTAACTAAATCAGCGCACTTCCTACCGATCAAAGAGACGGATAAATTAGAGAAGCTAACTAGGACATACCTCAAAGAAATTGTACGGCTACATGGTGTGCCCATATCCATTATCTCGGACCGAGATAGTAGATTCACCTCAAGGTTCTGGCAGGCACTACAAAAATCTCTAGGGACAAGACTGGACATGAGTACTGCTTATCACCCACAAACCGACGGCCAGAGTGAAAGAACCATACAAACCCTAGAAGATATGTTGAGATCTTGCGTGATCGATTTTGGTAAAGCATGGGATACCCATCTACCCTTGGTCGAATTCTCGTACAACAATAGCTACCACACTAGTATCAAGGCTGCCCTGTTCGAAGCCCTCTACGGCCGAAAATGCAGGTCGCCTCTGTGTTGGGCCGAAGTAGGGGACACACAACTAGCAAAAGGACAAGCAATAGACAACACGCTCACTGGACCGGAAATCATAAGGGAAACTATGGAGAAGATTGTTCAGATCTGGGAACGTCTAAAAGCATCAAGGGACAAACAAAAGAGTTACATGGATAAAAGACGGAAACCCTTGGAATTCCAGGTTGGAGATCGAGTCCTACTAAAGGTCTCGCCCTGGAAGAGATTAATACGCTTCGGGAGGCGCGGAAAACTGAACCCAAGATACATCGGCCCATTCGAGATCCTTTCCAGGATCGGTCCAGTGGCTTACAAACTTAGATTACCTCAGGAGCTCCACAACGTACACCCTACCTTCCACATATCAAACCTAAAGAAGTGCTTGTCCGATGAGACCCTTGTCATCCCTCTATACGAAATTGCGATAAATGAAAATCTCCAATTCGTAGAAGAACCAGTAGAGATCATGGATCGGGAAATAAAAAGGACTAAACAAAGCCGCATACCCATTGTAAAGGTCCACTGGAACGCCAAGCGAGGACCTGAATACACCTAGGAGCGCGAGGATCAGATGAAACAAAAGTACCCGCATCTTTTTCCTAACCTGTAAACTCTATCTTAGATTAAATTGCGGGATGAAATTCCCCTAACGGGGGGATGATGTGACAACCCTATATTTTTCCAAAAGCAGTGTAACGCTCAAAAGTCAAATACAACGAAAACTATTTGGAGCCAACGAAATTAACCTCAAAAATAAAAGTGTTTAAATATCTATGTTGGGATGCATCAAATATTAGATATCGTGACAAGGTTTCCAAAAACATAAAGAACGTTCAAAACCGGGTTATATTAAAGAAATTATAACCACTCGTATATTTACGACACACCGTTAAAACGCTATTTAAAGTAAAAAAGTGAAATTTCAATAAAATTCTTTTTAGCCTTAAGTATCTAAACAAAAGTCGTAGATTTCGTTAAATGGTGAGCGTGCATAAAAAGATCGCCCAAATTGGACCTCGTATGAAGAAGTTACGATTTTCCTAAGTTTCGTAAAAGTAGTAGAGGGCTAAAAACTCAAATTGAAGATCGAGTGTTAGTTAGCTATCGCCACCTAAACGAAAGTTGAAGATATCCATAATAGGAGTAAAATGATAAAAAGACAAACGAAAACCGACGTCGAATAAAGAAACTATGAATTTTTAACGGACTTTAGCAGTCCCGGCCTATTAAAAATATATCATTAAAAATAAATTCAAACCTAGCCGACGGAATCTAAATGAAAGTTGTAGAGAATAATCTCACCTATGCGTGGATATAAAGAACGCGAAAAACGGAGCCCATACGCGAAAGTTACGGAATTTAGAAGATGGGAGACTAGATTACGCCCAGCGTAATCCAAGATTACGCCCAGCGTACTAGACCCAGTGTCAAGTCCTATTGGCTCGAGTGCTCTACGCTAGCTAGACCGGAGTCGTAAGCCGTGACGCATTTTTACGCCCCACGTAACCGAAGTACGCCCCGCGTAACGCGTACGCCCAGCGTACTCTGGTGGTACGCCCCGCATACGCGATCCTCCAGCACTATAAATAGAGGGTTTGAGCTACGGGTTTTGACACATATCTCTCATATCCTCTCTCACTTTCACACGCCCTAGAGCTCCAGAGACCATCCCGACACCCTCGGTTTCTGCACCCGAGCTCCGACAAAAGATCTACGCTACCGAGATCCCCGAAGAGCCCGAAGACGCAGCTTTCCGCGCTCGAAGTTCTGCTCAACTCTAGCCTCTCTCTCTTCAAACCAAATGAGTGAGTTCATACCCCTACCTTTCAATTCTTTTCATGTTTTAGGGGGGAAATACAAGTACATTACAAGTCAAAGTATCATTTTATAAACGTAAATGTAATATCTGTCTTATAGAGTATCGATACAAACATCTTTATGTTAAAGGGCTATTATATCACCAAGTTATTTTTACTAAATGGAAACATACTTTCTGAGAAACTATAATGAGTATAGTTAGCAAGTATAACATACATTTTTACATATACATCTTGAAAAACGAAATACTTTGAAATGAAGTAAAGTCTTTCTTATCGTAAATCTATTTATATCAAGCAATGTGAGATATTCAAACTTCAACGTACTCTTATGTATGCATTTCAAGTCCTGTATTATATACCATAATCTCTTGGAGGGAGCGCGTGATACTTGTGTATAGATCTATATGGGATTGACGACCCCGCACCTAAACTATTAGCTATAGTTAGACCGGCAGGTCTGGGGTGACAAATGTCATAACACTACAACACCTGAAGAATGTTGTTACAGGCAGTCAGTGTCAATAGTATGGTTATAAAACTCACATAAAAGTATAAAAACAAGTTTGATTTATGAGATTCATATATGCATACAGTTTTCTACATTACTTTTCATACCAAGTTATCTTTATGATTCAAAGTACGAAAAATACTAATGCACTCCAACTCTGGAAACTTTTCGAACCATTTATAGAAAATATTGGATTTTCTGAAAACCTCACTTACCGATTTGCTACCAAAAAGGATATACTTTTCAACATAAAACGCTCATGAACTCACCAACTTAATTGTTGACACTTTTTCAAAACCACTTGTATTTCTTAGGAATCAGTAATACAGGTAACTACCAGCTTTTGAAGAAGGAACGTTAAGGACGTTTATTATTAAACATTTATATCATCATATTGTAATATTCTTTTGCTAATATGTATAACGCAACAATATACGTTTTCATTATATATATGATGGTTGTGTTACTTTCTTTACAATATTCAATTGTTGTGATACTACGTGAAGTCATCCACCCTCGAATGTTTCCGCCATTCTGGTTTGGGGGTGTGACACAACCCTAGTTAACCGAAGTCAAACATGGGTAAACTAAAGTCTTCTTAATTGTTTTGGTTTCTTATTAAGGTTAAAATAATAACCTTTTTTTGTTAAAAATCCATAAAATAATTGTGTTTGAAATTAGGAGAGAAATGCTTACAACCGAGGAAATTCACATCTAATTCCCTTCGGATCGCATGTGAGGGCCGCAAACCCTCTGGCCGCAAACGAGGACCGTGAATGTGCGAGCCGTGAATACCTTCGACCGTGATTAGTTTTTGGCCGCAATCATTCGGATCTTATCGCTTCGCCTCGGGAACTGAACCTTATCGCATCAGATTTCGTTCTCAGCCGTAATCACCTTCTTGGCCACCACTGCCTTCGGACCGCAAACAAGGTTCACGGCTGTGAACCCCTCAGGACGTGAACCCTCGTACATATATATAAATTATCTTCATTTTTCCTTCATTTCTCACATTTTCCAGCCAAGAACTCTCAAACTCTCTCAAGTATCATCAAGGGAACCTCTTTTTCTCTTAAAAAACGTAAGTGATTCATCCCGACTTACTTGTTGTTCTTTTTATTCACGTGAAGCCCTCTGATTTCATCCAATGAATTCAACACTTTTCATTTAGATATTCAAATCTTCATCCTTTCACCAGGAACACACACTAGTTCTTAGGGCCGTAAACAGTTCAAGGTGGTCGTGAACCCTCCTTCTTGGGCCATGAACAAGTTTCAGCCTTCTAGATTCTATTCTAACACTTTATAATAAGTGTTTCCTACTTCCTAAGGCTGTTTTCTATGCATATAAGTTTTTTAGACACTAAATGTATATATATATATATATATATATATATATATATAAGATTTAAAAGGCTTGGGACTGATAACTTGCTTTATTTCCTTTTCCTTGTTTGGATGTGGATTTAGGGTATCGGTTATTTGTCCGAGTGTCATTTTAGTTATAAATTATATATGTATATAAATATAAAGGTTATTTCATTTAGTTTCAATACCCTTTGTAACATGTTGAGGAAGGGGTTGCATTCATGAACAGTTATTATCTATAAAGAAAGTACATATAAATTATAATAGGTATAATTTATGATTCAAGAACATTAACTCACGAGTCAAGTATACTAGAGTACACTATTTTACAAGAACATGGGTTTATACTATTGTATAAGAACAAGAGTTTGATTCAAAACTAAACAAGGGTATACAACTTTTAATTGATGGGTTTTGGCCATAAGTGATGGGTTTTGGTCATAAGACATCCTATGTGCTCATACAATCCCTAATGCTTGGATCTAGGTTTCTCTATTGTACATGCTTTGAATCCAAGACTATAAACCCTAATTCTAGCATATGGAAATCACTATTAACATATAACTAGGTTTAAGATATTACCTTGATTGTTATGTAGCAATAACAATCCCAATTCCTCCTTTGAATTGACTTTGGAAGGCTTAGAGTCACAAGTGTCACTCCTCTAATGGTTCACAAACACCATAAGCAAGAGGATGAAGAGGAGAGAGGATGGAGGCTGCCAAAACCATGTGAAAACCCTAGAAGGTTACTTGTCCACGTTTTTGAGCCTTAAGGGTTCTATATATAGTGAGGCAATTAGGGTTATCTAACAAGGAAACCCTAATTTGGTTGCTTAAGCCCTAAGCAACCCATGGAGCCCTTTCTTAAAGCCTTGGACGATTTCATATGGGATTCCCCCATAGAATTCGTCCACTTTATAATAAAAGGCAATCCATGGCCCAAATTGCAATTATCTTATAATTACAATTCCAGTCCCTTAAGTTTAATTAATCTCTTTTAGTCACAAAACTAATTACCAATTAATTATTGACTAATATTAATTAAACAAAATGATTTCTCCTTTAATATATTATTCTCATAATATATTAATAAATCATATTTAATCCTTTCTCTCCATAATTCATCCTATCAAGTTGCTTCGGTGAAGGCAACCCAAAAGGACCATGCACCATCGGGTCAAGTACATACCAAAATAGTTATGGACTTAGACACTAATCCAACAATAAGAACATCCTATGTGCTCATACAAACCCTAATGCTTGGATCTAGGTTTCTCTATTGTACATGCAAGTTATCCAAGACTATAAACCCTAGATCTAGCATATAACAATCAATATAACATATAATTAGGGTTCAGATCATACCTTGATTGTTATGTAGCAATAACAATCCCAATTCCTCCTTGTATTGACTTTAGAAAGCTTAGAGTCACAAATGTCACTCCTCTAATGGTTCACAAACACCAAGAGCAAGAGGATGAAGAGGAGAGAGGATGGAGGCTGCCCTAAAACGTGTACAAACCCTAGAGAAGTCTTAACCACGTTTTTGGGTCATAAGGGATCTATATATATAGGAGGCTATTAGGGTTATCTAACAAGGAAACCCTAATTTGGATGCTTAAGCCCTAAGCAACCCATGGATCCCTTTTCTTAAGGCCTTAGACGATTTCTTTATGGGCTTCCCCATAGAATTCGTCCACCCCTTAATACAAGGCAATCCATGGCCCAAATTGCAATTATCTTATAATTACAATTCCAGTCCCTTAAGTTTAATTAATCTCTTTTAGTCACAAAACTAATTACCAATTAATTATTGAATAATATTAATTAAACAATATGATTTCTCCTTTAATATATTATTTCCATAATATATTAATAAATCATATTTAATCCTTTTTCTCCATAATTCATCCTATCAAGTTGCTTTGGTGAAGGCAACCCAAAAGGACCATGCACCATCGGGTCTAGTACATACCAAAATAGTTTTGGACTTAGACACTAATCCAACAGTCTCCCACTTGGATAAGTCTAATAACTATTATGCGTATGACTTCAGATCCTGATTTGCAATCGTAGCTTTCCAAAGCCGCTGTCAACTCTGATCCTATCAGATACACGTGTCCTTTAGATAAGGGATCATATATTCCTCCATTCTAAATATTGTAACGCCTGTGTTTCCGGGCTTGCCATTTTTTGCAATGTAATAGTCTAGGTTAACCTTTGTAACCCGTTTTGAAATAATAAGATTGTATTATTTTTGTATTATCTGTTTTGTGCTTAATTGCTTAATTATGTTCTTTGATTAATTAAGAATAAAAATAATCTTCAAAATTGAAGTGTAAAATAAACTTAATATCTTTGATTTATGTTGTAGTAATTGAAACGAGGTTTCCGAATATATATAGAACGCCCAAATCTGACTTCGTATGAGGAAATTATGATTTATCGAAGTTTCGGCTTAGCAGTATGCAGCCTGTTTTACTCGATTTGAGATCGAGGGGTTTTTAGCCGAAGCAATCTAAATGAGAATCGAAGATGTCATTGTTAGTATCGAAGCGATAAAAAGTTAGGCGAGAACGGACGTCAAACGAAGAAGTTATGAATTTATAAAGAAGTTTGTCTGTCGCGGCCTATTAAAAATAAATAATAAAAATAAAGTCAAAATTAGCTGACAAAGTCTAAACGAATGTTGTAGAGCATAGTCTCACCTTTCCGTGGATATAAAGAACGTCGAAAACCGAGTTCGTATGAAGAAGATATGAATTTCCGAATTTTATTAAATATTTTGTATTTATATTTAAATGGAAATTCGGATGCATTATCCGAAGCCGAGTCACCGGTCCGATCCGACTTACGCACCGCGTAAGCGAGTACGCCCCGCATACTCCGAGGGATGTCGACACTCGCACTCGAGTCTTCGGATACGTAAGCAGTGACGTATTCGGACCAGTACGCCCCGTGTACTGGCGTACGCCCCGCGTGCTCCGAGGCTCCAGCCTCCTATAAATAGGATCCGAAGGTAGCCAAGTCTTTTGCTCATTTTCTCTCTTCTCTCTCCCGTTTTGCATCGTTTTGCGTGCCAGAAATATCCCGCAGCCCCGGTATCATACTCTAGCCCCGAGGCAAGTCCCGAGATCCCGAAGATCCTGAGAAGTGCGGTTTCCGAGTCGAAGCTCTGCCCACGAGAAGTTCGATTTTTGAGGAGATCTTCCAGATCTGCTGAGGATTACTACTTCTGCAAGTCGTAGTGCTGTCCGATCATCTTCTGATCAAGTGAGTGTATACTACCTTTCATAAACACGATAATAATACTAGTATGGTTTGAGTGTATTAAGTATATTGTTGTTTATATGTGTGAATGTGTATTCACTTTCTTCTAACTCATAGATATGATTTGTTCTCTATGAGATATGTGTTATGTGTGTGTGCCTCATATGTTATGTGATATATGTGTTGATTAAAGCATGCTATACAGGTTTTTAAACTATGCATACAAATGTATATTTTTATCTACTAATATGTTGGGTAGAACATGGGTAGATAGTTGGTGTGTAATAAACAGATGAGAGGCCTCGTTGTTGTTTGATTTAGTCATCTAGCGGAGTTTAGATGACGACCACATACTTTTCTAGATAGTCTTGTGGAAACATTAGCAGGTTCGCCACCTGTAGGTGTTAATGAACTTGGGTGTTCATTCGCTGCACTCCATCCCCCTCATGGTTGCCTTATTTGACTTATATTGCTGAGGTACCCCCGAAGCATGTGTTGTCGCCCCGATGAAGTATTCTTAGACTAGGTCCCTTATGATTAGTTGTATTAGGGACATTAAAGTGAGAATAACGGGAATGGGTAATTGGGTTATTGTTGGTTGGTGAAATTTAAATACGATATTTATTGTGGGTTGAAAACCCTATATGCTCACCAGGCTCCCAAGCCTGACCCACTCAGTTTTAATTGTATTACAGGAAGTGGCGCAAGGGCATGAGATGGATGAACCATCAAGTTGTTTTGTTTACAAGTCTGCATATGTTTATATTTGTTAAATGACTTGTAATGTATTCGTTTATGCTTATTGGTCTGTATCGGAACATGACACCCCGAGTTTTGATTATAATGAAAATACATTTCGTTTATGAAATGCTTCGGTAAACATTGTTTTATCATGTTTTGTTTTTGGGAACAAATTCCGCAACTCTTTCAAATCAAAAGGATTTATTCTGAAAACATTTAAAAGCATAAATGAAAATCGGTCTTTTATGGCCGAGATTTTGGGGATGTCCCAGATATCGTATAAGACATGATTTCAAATCATTCTCTTTGTACTATTTCTCGAATTCCGATTTATGGCGACTGACTAATTGAACAAATCAAATTAGCCCTAGCCCGACCGAGCATTTACGTTTGTCATCACTAAATCATCGAGGGGCCCAAAGATATCACTTTTATCCTAATTGGGTTAAAAGGAATAGATAAACTTTGATTCAATGCTCGCTTGCACTCACTCACCGAATCACACACAACAATATGTTTTATGACACCAAGTTACTAGTGCGTTTACATATTATCAATGTGCAACCAATTTGCAAGATGCAACTCACATATCTCGGTTTCAAGAATATAAGATGTTATCGTCTCACCAATCACTCGTGATACAATTTCATGGAGTGATCCAAGTGAGCATGGGTTTAATCCAATGCTCAAATCATATTCTTAAGCACTCATGAATGTTGCAGCAAACATTTGCTTATGTCTAATACTCTTTTAGACATTCCACACACCAATTCACGACAGTCTTCTTTCATATCTACTTCCAACATATGAACGATTGTGCCCCGTTTGAATAATTTGATTGTTCTCAACCAATTAAATTATTCAGGAAGTCAAAACATGCAAAGTGAAACACAAGAATAATACTAATCCCATATGGCCTCAAACCTTTGAGTATAAATAAAACTCCTTTTATTTATCACCATATCGATTACTCATTATATGTCGTTTCGGGTAATCAACTTCTTACTTGAATTACAACACTTGTCCCATGCTCCTAGCATGCACACAATGTTTACCTATGGTTCTTACTTTGTGAAATAGATCAAATTGAACACATTTCCAATCATTCTCATTTCACAACTCCTAATCCTTTTTCATAAGTGTAAGAATATCAAATTCTTGCCACTTATAGAATATGCTAGATTCTAACATTTTATGCAATGATCCTTTCGTAATATCACTGCACCAAAGTCACAAAGACTATTGCCAATTACAAAGTCCTCTATCGGAGATTGTTACAATACAATTCCTTAGATATGATGTCTCTCACTCAAAATACATTTTTTTTAACATCCTTTTTGCATAAAAGTTTCTAATCTAGTCATAGATTTTCAATATTCAATTCCCAATATGGACACGCTTCCATAATTTCCATATGACAACTCAGTATTAAGAGAATCTTGTCTATTCAAAATAATTTCGATATGCTCCATTCAATATGGAAACATTTCTGTGACATCCCCAAAATCACGGCCAGAAAAGACCGGTTTGTTTATGCTTTGTTTAAAAATCAGAGTTACATTTTAAATGAAAGTGTTGCGGAATTTGTCCCAAAACAAAAATATGATAAATATTTATAAAAAGCATTTCCATAGAAATGTATTTCATTAAAAGACTCGGGATGTCATGTTCGTACAGATCAAAAGCATAAACAGTATAATATAAGCCTTACTACATTATTTCATATCTACAGGCCTATATCCGTAATCCCTCGTCCAAAACATCACACCTATGCTCATGCGCCACTACCTGTAATACATAAAACTGAGTGGGTCAGGCTTGGGAGCCTGGTGAGCACATAGGGTTTTCAACCCACAATAAATAAGTTTATTAATTTCATCAATCATTAATAACCCGATTACCCTTTCCCGTTATCCTCACTTTACGTCCCTAAACACCTATCATAAGGGACCTAGCCTAAGGATCATCATCGGGACGGACACTACTGCTAAGGGGATTCCTCGACAATAAATGTCCTAAAGGCAACCATGTGGGGGATGGAGTACACCGGTGAACACATCGTTCACAAACACCTACAGGTTGCGAGCCTGCTAGTGTTCCACTGGACTGTCTAGAAGAGTTCGTGGTCGTCATCCATACTCCGCTAGAGGACAGAAACAACAACATCAACATCGAGGCCTCTCATCATTTTATCACATATCACCTATTACATCTACCCACGTTTTACCCCAACATTTTCGTAGATATAAAATACATATACAGTTTAAATCAATGAAAACATGTATAACAACGTTCATCCAGCATAGATAGCAAGTAATCAGATAATATGCACACATAGCACGTAATTTATAAAATACTTCATATCTATGTGTAAGCTGAAAGTAACTATGCACTCACCTGATTAGGTGGTGACTCAGCACTCGGACAGCGCTTCGATACTCTCAAAACGATATTCGTTCGATAAAACCTAGTATCGATACCACTAGGGTTTAGTTTAACGATAACCGCGACAAATTAATTAGTCCGAGTATTATTAAGCGTTAATAATACTCATAATAATAGCCCAAATAATTATTTTAAGGACCTAATAACATTCCTACAATTATTTGAAAGCTATATTAAAAATTGCGTAAGCGTAGCACACTTACAGCGAATTTTATCGAGAACCGGGACTTAATTGGAGCAGCGTTTCGAAACCGAAAAACTCCTTTTTCTCGGGACTCCGGGAGCCTCGGGGCTTCCCTAGGGTGCTAAGGAGCTCAACTAGGGTTTAGAGGTGGATTGGGGTTGTAGAGAGAGAAAGAAGTTAGAGAGAGAAGTGATTTTGGTGTGAAAAATGAAGAACCATTGGCCCCCTTTTATAGCCCTGCGAGGCCTCGGTACGCTGGGCGTAGTCATCGGATAAGGTTGCCAGCTCGCACCAGCTGGCTCGCACTCGTCGGATGGATCAGACCGAGGTTACGTGGGGCGTACTGGCTTCGGACGCGGAGCGTACAGCGAGGGCAGGTGTCATCATCCGAAGCGCGTTCCTTCATCAGCGATGGGCGGCCCAGATGCAGCCACGTCATCAACCTCGCAACAGACTTCGTATTTTCATACTTCAACTTTAAAAACTCGTAACTTTCACGTACGACCTCCGTTTTCGACGTTCTTTATATCCACGTGAAGGTGGGAACGTACTCTACAACTTTCGTTTAGACTTCGTCGGCTAAATTTGGCTCGATTTTAAATTTTATATTATTAACGGGCCGGGACACGATTGGTCCGTTAAATCCTCATAACTTCTTCATACGAAGTCAGATTTGGGCGTTCTTTTTATCGATGTTCTTAGTTTAACATATTCTACGACTTTCGTTTAGTTCGCTAAGGCTAAATCTCGCTTTATCGTAAGTTCACTATTCACGCTTCCCGATATCGTGCCGGTTCTGTCGCGAAACTTCGACGGGTCATAACTTCTTCGTTATAACTCGGATTTCGGCGTTCCTTATATGCACGGAAACCTTGAGACATATTCTACAATTTTATTATTTATTAATTATACATTTATAATTAAATTATAAGCACATAAACACACATAATTCACATAATACTCAAATATTTCATCTTTATTACTTCAAAAAGAGTTACAAGAGTTGACCTAGACTATTACATTGACAAAAATGCTTAGCCCTGAAACCCGGGTGTTACAATTCTCTCCCCCTAAGGATGATTCCGTCTCGGAATCATGCATCAGCAAACAGATGTGGATAGCGACTCATCATGTCATCCTCTGTTTCCCAAGTGAGGTTCGGCCCATTCGAATGTTTCCATCGGACTAGCACTAAGTCGACCATCTTGCGTCGTAACTTCTTAGTCTTACGGTCAACAATTGCCTCAGGCTCTTCGATCAGCCTTTCATTCTCATCCATCCTTAACTCTGAGATTGGAATTATGTCGGGAACATCTCCCGTGAATTTCCTCAAATAACACACATGGAAAGTGTTATGAATACCATTGAGTTCTTCGGGCAATTCCAGCTTGTAAGCTTGGTTCCCAATCTTCTGAAGAACTTTGAACGGTCCAATAAACCTTGGACTCAACTTTCCTCGTTTTCCAAATCCTATAAGTCCCTTCCACAATGAGACTTTAAGCAAAACAGAATCCCCAACTTCGAAGGTTATCGGTCGTCTTTTCTTGTCAGCATAGCTCTTCTGACGATCCTGAGCTGCTAACATTCTTTCCCTAATCACCTTCAACTTCTCAGCAGTCTCATGGACTATCTCGGGGCCCATAAACTGCTTCTCTCCGGCTTCAAGCCAACAAGACGGCGTACGACACTTTTGTCCATACAAGGCTTGGTAAGGTGCCATCTTGATGCTCGAGTGAAAACTATTGTTGTAGGAGAATTCTACTAGAGGTAAGTGCTCGTCCCAATTCCCTTGGAACTCGAGGGTACATGCTCTCAGCATATCTTCCAGTGTATGAATCGTTCTTTCGCTCTGGCCATTGGTTTGCGGATGGTAAGCAGTACTCAAACATAACTTTGTACCCAACTCCTCTTGTAGACTCCTCCAAAACCTTGACGTGAAACGACTATCACGATCTGATACAATCGTAAGAGGAACACCGTGAAGTCTTACAATTTCCTTCATGTAAGCATTTGCAAGCTTATCCATAGACCACTTCTCGTTGGCTGCTATGAAGTGTGCACTCTTGGTGAAACGATCCACGACTACCCAAATCATGTCGTGACCGTTCTTCGTCTAGGGCAGTTTAGTCACAAAATCCATGGTGATGTCTTCCCATTTACCCATGGGTATAGGTAAAGGTTCTAAACTCCCATACGGTTTCTGATGTTGTGCCTTAACCTTCACACATGTTACGCACTCGGCCACATACTTCGCAACATCGAGCTTCATCGTCGGCCACCAGTAGTAGGGTTTTAGGTCCCTATACATTTTAGTGCTACCGGGATGAATTGAGTACATGGTCTTATGTGCTTCTTCCATCAGAAGATCTCTTATTCCTCCCGTCTTAGGTACCCAGATTCGATCTTGGAATACCTTCAGTCCTCGACTGTTTGTACCGAACACTAACGTTCTTCCCAAACGTTCTTCCTTTCGGTCACTTTTCTCTAAAGCTTCTTCTTGAGCTTTCCTGATACTTTCCACAATCGTCGAGACAACTTCAATTCTTAACGCTCTTGGCCTTTTCCTTTCAAGATTGACTTTCCGACTGAGAGCATCAGCAACAATATTTGCTTTACCTGGGTGGTAAAGTATCTCACAGTCGTAGCCCTTGAGAAGTTCTAGCCAGCGTCGTTGCCTCATGTTCAACTCCTTCTGATTAAAGAGATACTGGAGACTCTTATGATCAGTGAAGAGCTTGCACTTTGTGCCGTAGAGGTAATGCCTCCATATCTTTAAGGCAAAAACTACCGCTGCCAACTCCAGATCGTGAGTGGGGTAGTTCTTTTCGTGCTCTTTCAATTGTCGAGATGTGTATTCTATCACCTTTTCTCTTTGGGTCAGAACGCAACCCAACCCGACTCCAGAAGCATCACTAAAAACCGCGTAATCTTCAACTCCATCGGGTAGAGAAAGTATCGGTGCTTCACATAACTTCTTCTTTAGCTTCTCGAATGCCTCATCGTGTTTCTCACTCCACGTATACATAGCTCCTTTATGAGTCAAAGCTGTTAATGGAGCAGGTATCGAAGAAAAGCCTTGGATAAATCGTCGATAATATCCGGCTAATCCTAGAAAGCTTCGAATCTCCGTGGGACTCTTTGGACTTTCCCACTTCATTACAGCCTTGATCTTTGCGGGGTCAACCATTATTCCCTCCTGGTTAACAACATGACCCAAGAATTGGACTTCCCGTATCCAAAAGTCGCATTTGGAGAACTTTGCAAAAAGCTTCTCCTTCTTCAAAACTTCTAATACTTCCCGTAGATGCTTGCCATGCTCCTCTTGGCTTTTCGAGTAGATGAGAATGTCGTCGATGAACACTATCACAGATTTATCGAGGATTGGTTTACAAACCCTATTCATCAAATCCATGAATGCTGCGGGAGCATTGGTTAGCCCGAATGACATAACCAGGAACTCGTAGTGTCCATATCTAGTTCTGAATGCAGTCTTCTCAATATCCTACTTTCTCACCTTCAGCTGATGATATCCTGACCTAAGATCGATCTTTGAGAAGTAGCTCGAACCTTGAAGGTGATCGAATAGGCCATCAATCCTCGGCAATGGATACTTGTTCTTCACTGTTGCCTTATTTAGCTCCCGGTAGTCTATACACATTCTCATACTTCCGTCCTTCTTCTTCACGAATAACATCGGAGCTCCCCAGGGTGATGAACTAGGTCGAATGAAACTGTTGTCCAACAGCTCCTGAAGTTGCGTCATGAGCTCCTTCATCTCCGTCGGTGCTAATCGGTAAGGTGCTTTTGCTATTGGCGTCGTTCCTGGTAACAAGTCTATACGAAACTCCAATTGTCTATCAGGTGGTAATCCGAGAAGATCTTTGGGAAAGACTTCTGGATAATCACACACAACCGGTATATTCTGCACCTCTTTCTTCTCCTTCTTGGCATCGATTACGAATGCCAAGTATGATGCACATCCCTTTGACAAACATTTCCTGGCTTTCATCAGGGAGATGATTCCAGAATTCACTCTGCGTTTGTCCCCGCACACCATACATGATTCTTTTCCGGGTGGGTTTACCTTTACTATCTTCTTTCGGCATTGAATCTCAGCATCATTGGCGCTAAGCCAATCCATACCCAAAACGATGTCGAAACCGTTTAACTCTATGGGTAATAGCTCTTCGTGGAATTCGTTTCCGTTTAGGTCAATGACGATGTTCCTAATACGATTACTAATAGGTACGAATTTGCCATTGGCAACTTCTACAATCAGGGCATTATCTAGTTTTTCTACAGGCAATGCTAATTTGCCACCAAATTTGTGCGACACAAAGGAGTAGTTAGCTCCGGAATCAAATAGTATATTTGTAGGCAAACCATTTACAAGAAAGGTACCTGAAGTGACGTCTGCTGCCTCCTTTGCAGCCTCGAGCGTCATCTGGAAGGCTCTCGCCTTCGGCTTCGGTGGTATGTTGGGTCTTCCTGCCTCCTTCTTCTTCGGGCAGTCCTTCAAAATGTGCCCTTCTTCATTGCACCCATAACAGGCCTTCTGGTTGAGGGTGCATTCATTGGCGTAGTTCCCAGGCTTTCCGCATTTGTAACAAGTGACCCCTCCGTCACACTTCCCAGAGTGCTTCTTCTTGCACTTGTCACACCACTTCGCTTCTGATCCTCCTCCCCTCGAACCAGACTTCGAGAATCTACTCTTCTTGTTGGACTTCGAGGATCCATCGAACTTCCGTTTCTCACCAACCTCAGCCCTCTCCAGACCTCTTTCCTTTTGTTGGGTCTCCACATTCTTAGCTGCTCAAACAGCTGATTTCAGAGTGGTTTCCATCATGACTGTTGGGCCAAAGTCAGCCGGCAGTCCGTTTGCGAATTTCTCAATTTTGGAAAGTTCGGTTGGCACTAGGTATGGAAACAACTTCATCTTTTCCGTAAATGCAGCAGCATAATCATCGATGCTCATTCTCCCCTTCTTTAAATTTTGGAACTCATTGTTCAAATCAATCAGGTCTATCTCTGAACAGTACTACGCCTTCAGTTGTTCCAAGAACTCATCCCATGACATTTTCAGAGCTTCTCCTCGTGGCATTGTATCTGCCAATAGCTTCCACCAACTCAAGACTCCATTTTTCAATTGTCTCACAGCGAAGACAGTCTTCTGCTTCTCGTTGCAGTCGCAGCTCTCAAACACCATCTCCATCTCGGAGATCCAGTCCATAATCTCAACAGGCTTTGGGCTTCCTGAGAGACTTGGTGGTTTCGCACCCAAGAAATTTTTGTACATCCGCCCATCCTTGATGTTTCTCCCTTCTGGGCCATCCTTTTGCTCACCTTGAGTCCCTACTTGACTCACTTGGCGGCTATAGTTCCCTTCCTCAGATGGCTTGGGAACTGGCTCCGTTGGTTCAACATGTATGGTAGGTTCGTCCCTATTTTCGTGGAGCATCCGTCTCATTTCTTCCCTTTGTTCAGCTAGCATAGCCTGAATCATCGCTTGAGCTCCAGCCATGGTGACTGGCTCAGGTGCAACTTCTTCCACAACAGGTATTTGCTGAACCACTGGGGGTTGGTTCTTATCTCCATTTGCATTCACGTTTCCGCTACGGGTCCTTGCCATCTTGATCTATACACCGAATAAGGTGAATTCAGATCTTTATTTAGGATAGACGTTTAAATCGTCCTTATCACTCCGAAACGTTTACATGCTAGTTCTAACATCATAGTCATACGTTTAGAATCTTAAACACATAAGGTTTCCAGATCCGGTCGGCAACAGACCATAGATCCGAACAAATAACAGCATATCATGCACAAAGCATTTAGCATATAAAAGCATTTTAGGCACAATTCCTAAAATAAGCTAGTGCTCACACCTCACAATCATCGCTTAGCATTCTAAGTTTAAGTCTAGAAATCCTACAAATTCCTAGTTCGCTTAAACTAATACTCTGATACCAACTGTGATATCCCTAAAATCACGGCCAGAAAAGACCGGTTTGTTTATGCTTTGTTTAAAAATCAGAGTTACATTTTAAATGAAAGTGTTGCGGAATTTGTCCCAAAACAAAAATATGATAAAGATTTATAAAAAGCATTTCCATAGAAATGTATTTCATTAAAAGACTCGGTATGTCATGTTCGTACAGATCAAAAGCATAAACAGTATAATATAAGCCTTACTACATTATTTCATATCTACAGGCCTATATCCGTAATCCCTCGTCCAAAACATCACACCTATGCTCATGCGCCACTACCTGTAATACATAAAACTGAGTGGGTCAGGCTTGGGAGCCTGGTGAGCACATAGGGTTTTCAACCCACAATAAATAAGTTTATTAATTTCATCAATCAACAATAACCCGATTACCCTTTCCCGTTATCCTCACTTTACGTCCCTAAACACCTATCATAAGGGACCTAGCCTAAGGATCATCATCGGTACGGACACTACTGCTAAGGGGATTCCTCGGCAATAAATGTCCTAAAGGCAACCATGTGGGGGATGGAGTACACCGGTGAACACATCGTTCACAAACACCTACAGGTTGCGAGCCTGCTAGTGTTCCACTGGACTGTCTAGAAGAGTTCGTGGTCGTCATCCATACTCCGCTAGATGACAGAAACAACAACATCAACATCGAGGCCTCTCATCATTTTATCACACATCACCTATTACATCTACCCACGTTTTACCCCAACATTTTCGTAGATATAAAATACATATACAGTTTAAATCATTGAAAACATGTATAACAACGTTCATCCAGCATAGATAGCAAGTAATCAGATAATATGCACACATAGCACGTAATTTATAAAATACTTCATATCTATGTGTAAGCTGAAAGTAACTATGCACTCACCTGATTAGGTGGTGACTCAGCACTCGGACAGCGCTTCGATACTCTCAAAACGATATTCGTTCGATAAAACCTAGTATCGATACCACTAGGGTTTAGTTTAACGATAACCGCGACAAATTAATTAGTCCGAGTATTATTAAGCGTTAATAATACTCATAATAATAGCCCAAATAATTATTTTAAGGACCTAATAACATTCCTACAATTATTTGAAAGCTATATTAAAAATTGCGTAAGCGTAGCACACTTACAGCGAATTTTATCGAGAACCGGGACTTAATTGGAGCAGCGTTTCGAAACCGAAAAACTCCTTTTTCTCGAGACTCCGGGAGCCTCGGGGCTTCCCTAGGGTGCTAAGGAGCTCAACTAGGGTTTAGAGGTGGATTGGGGTTGTAGAGAGAGAAAGAAGTTAGAGAGAGAAGTGATTTTGGTGTGAAAAATGAAGAACCATTGGCCCCCTTTTATAGCCCTGCGAGGCCTCGGTACGCTGGGCGTAGTCATCGGATAAGGTTGCCAGCTCGCACCAGCTGGCTCGCACTCGTCGGATGGATCAGACCGAGGTTACGTGGGGCGTACTGGCTTCGGACGCGGAGCGTACAGCGAGGGCAGGTGTCATCATCCGAAGCGCGTTCCTTCATCAGCGATGGGCGGCCCAGATGCAGCCACGTCATCAACCTCGCAACAGACTTCGTATTTTCATACTTCAACTTTAAAAACTCGTAACTTTCGCGTACGACCTCCGTTTTCGACGTTCTTTATATCCACGTGAAGGTGGGAACGTACTCTACAACTTTCGTTTAGACTTCGTCGGCTAATTTTGGCTCGATTTTAAATTTTATATTATTAACGGGCCGGGACACGATTGGTCCGTTAAATCCTCATAACTTCTTCATACGAAGTCAGATTTGGGCGTTCTTTTTATCGATGTTCTTAGTTTAACATATTCTACGACTTTCGTTTAGTTCGCTAAGGCTAAATCTCGCTTTATCGTAAGTTCACTATTCACGCTTCCCGGTATCGTGCCGGTTCTGTCGCGAAACTTCGACGGGTCATAACTTCTTCGTTATAACTCGGATTTCGGCGTTCCTTATATGCACGGAAACCTTGAGACATAATCTACAACTTTATGTAGAGATATCGGACTTATCTTACACTTTAATTTTGACGCTTATTTTTATTATTTATTAATTATACATTTATAATTAAATTATAAGCACATAAACACACATAATTCACATAATACTCAAATATTTCATCTTTATTACTTCAAAAAGAGTTACAAGAGTTGACCTAGACTATTACATTGACAAAAATGCTTAGCCCTGAAACCTGGGCGTTACAATTTCCATATTTTCCAATACTATACTTCCAACTACTCACAAGTGACCAATCCTCGGCGAATTTTGGATTATCCTTTGATAGTTGTTTAATCATCTTAGTCAAAACTGATTCTTGTCCTTTTCACTCTAAATGCGCCAGACATTTGGAAAATCTTAGAATGGTCAAATATTATAGCATTTGCAATCGATCCTATACCCGAAGCGTATGGGACACGATGCCTAATGTCTTACATAAAGATTTGATACCTTATCAATCTTCTGCCATAATATTTTATTTGCTATGTTCTCAAAATTCGAATTGTGAAGAGGAATGCTGTAATCATAATCGAAGTTTTAAGAACACACTATGTACCTTTGACTAAATTTATTGACATTTCACAACCTTAGCCTTTAGATTTGAAATGAAGCATAATATTCTCTCCCTTAATTATAGCAAAACAATTATTCCATCCTTACAACTTTGCAAAGAATGACTCTTGTTTTCTATAATTAATATTGCCAGCTTGCAATACTTTCCTTAATAATCATACAATCATAACATTTATGCTCCCACTATCATGATGATTATTATAAACATAACACTTATGCTCCCACTAGCTTCGACATGTATTCATAAACATCTTAACTTTTAGAAAAACAATACCTATTGAATTTCTTAAGTCCATGTTTCTAATACTTAATGCTTTGATAACCTTTTATCAAGGCTTTTTGAACTTCTACACCTTTGCCTTAGATAGTTCATATGTGTGTCTAAACAATTAAGACTAATTGCCAAACCTCACAATTCAAATCATGGAAAGGGATACCGTAACCATGATCGAATTCGAGAATGCAATTTTACAATCACTATCTTCTTAAAATCTTTCTTAGTGAAAGCATTTCCTCACAATCATTTTCATGAAGGACGAAATCTTATGACACTTAGATTTAAACGGTGTATGTGTTCCTATCCATGTGAATTTGTTAAAACCAAAGTTTACGACAAATTCAAACTCATATGGATCGAACTTTCTTAATTTCGATTTCTTTCCTTATGGTAGCACAGCTGCCCATCATGTCTTCCAAGTAGTTAAGCAGCTCACCTTTTCTTATCAATGTACTTTCGATTAATCAAGGTCCTTGCCTTTTATGCATTCAAATGAGAACTCATAGGACTCACATGCATAATTAACTCGATTGGATTGGCACAGAAACAAAATAATGTCAACACGATAGGTTGTAAACCTCAACTCGTGTGCTAGTGATGATCAATAAGTTTATTTGATTTTTTCTTGAAACCTTTCAAGACCATTAAGACTCCCACTTACTCCTCGACATATAAGATTCTCTTGTCAATAACCATTTCTTGACAAACAAATATTCAAGAGTTAGAGTAGTTTTTATCAAAACATTTCATAAATTGGTCGTAGTTGGTCTTTGTCTTATCCAAGACATCACGTCTTTTCCATATGTAATGAATGCTATAAACCTACTTAATACTTATCACTCAATGTCACAATCTTAGCTTTAAGACTTGTTTTGGAACGAAGTATGATTGACCTCTTGATTTAACCATTTCTTCAATTCTTGATTCCTCTTCTTAAACATACAATTGTACTAAGACTCACTTAGAGGATCAATTGAGATATGGTTCTTAATCATTAAGACCTATCATACAGCATAAAAGGTACTCTCCTTTCTTCTTAGAATGGAGAAACTTTTATCTTTCTGCCTACTTGATTCTTCTTATTCGTTCTGCTATTGATTTAAACTTTTTCAATCAATTCATAGTTACACTTAATCTTGTAAGTATAATCATATTTACTAAACCTTTAGTAAATCATGATGAATATCATTATTACTCTTATGGTGGACTTGATCAACACACAACTTTGTGTGCTCGATCTCCTAGTCCTTCACTTGACACTTTGTTAATGAATTAGTCTAATTTCCTAAATATGAAATTTATCATTCATCGTGCAACCAATGTGCATGATTCCAAGTTTCTATCCAATTAAAACTTGGGCGATGAGAAACTCTCCCTATTTGGTAAACTCTCGACTTTCCATAAATAACATAATAAGAACCAAATCCATTATTGCTAATAATAGAAACATTCAAACATCATATAAAATCAAAATTTATTTTATTGCGGAAAAAATTTGTCCTTACAATGCAATTCATTGAAAAACTATGCTAATACATCTTTCTTAGCAATCTAATTCTAACTGTAAGTAGTAGCTCAAGAATCTAATCTTCGAGAAATGCGATCGAAATCCATTCCTTCATGGTTAGATTCTCCTCACGTCTTCCCTTAAGCTTCCTTTCTTTTCTTCAATCCTACAAAACATCAATTGTAATCTCATCACATTATGTATTAAGAATCTAGAATAGAAGCTTAACAGAGTTAGTTAATGGATTTTACCTATATTAGAGCCAAACGTTTCAACTCTCCCATCTCTTAGATCTCTTAGGTAAATGGGGCAGCTTCGTCTCCAATGCCCTTTCTCATGGCAATAAAAGCAAATTGACTCTTTTGGAACATGACATGGAACTACTTCAGACATTGCCTTTCTCTTATGATCAAACTTTTCAATCATAGCATGTCTTTCGTTGCCATTGTATATATCCATAGAGGTCTTGAAGGCAGATTCACCAATCAACTTTGCTTTTCTATTGCGCCAAACCATTGCTGATTCAGCAGCAATAAGCATATAGGTGAGATCTATAAGGATCACGTCGCAGTTCATCATATAGTACTCTCTTACAAACTCACTATATGAGTTAGGAAGTGACTGAAGATTCCCAATCAACAGCCATTTCCTCACAGACAACGGATCCCAACATTCTTAACCTATCAATGTGTGACTTCATCCCTAGGACGTGTGCACACACCGACTTTCCTTCTTTATGTTTACTTGCCAAAAGGGCTTGAGTGATCTTGAATTTTTAAAGCCTTTTCACTTGTGGGTTAGGGAGAATAATTAGAGGAGGTGGAGGAAGTGAAGCATGATTTCTTGTTCCTCGATCGAATCGTGGAATATCATCTTCATGTGGAAAGCTTGTTCCACGGGATTTGGGAAGACCGTAGTTGTCGAACTTTGACATCTACAAAACGGGAGAAAACGAATTCAAGTTAGTCGATTGATTGAGTCCTTAGTAAATCACCCAAATGAGATACTAAGGCTATGACCCAACACAATATTCTACAACTCAGGAGAGGGATGCCGTAACCCAAATTGCAGAACATTTGAAGGTAAGTGAATGACGATTCACTAATTTCCACCATGAAAAACGAAAAAGAAATTTAAGTTTTAAATATATGAAAACTCCTAGATCCTTTGAGATTCATTGAACATTTGAATGGCATGTTTAAATCTCGATATGCCCCTCTTGTTTGTGACTGGGATGCCGAGGATCACAAAGCGGGTGTGAATAACCATGCAAACTACATGGTGCCCTCACATGTTACAGTCACCTATTCGATGTGCCGGTAAACCACACATGCTCCACCGAACTATGACAAACATTGAGTCACCCTTTGCTACCTTTGCTTAGAACCATTTAGTGTGCCGGAAAACCACACACGCTCCACTAACGTCTTCGCAAGGGCACAAAATGTAATTTCATGGAATTACATCAATTCACTTTTGCCAAAGTAACTAAGATTGGGAATTTTATGAAAACATTTAGTTACTTTATTAATTCATTATACTTATAATGGAAGGTTTCGTCCTATCCTACCCGTTCGGCTAACGACCCTCCACTAGTCAAGAGTGCGGTGGGTAAGAGTGGATACCCATTCAATCGCCATTTTATAGGCAATTTCCTTAAACACCCCTTATAGACCAACTTCGTGAATGAGGCCTACTAACGGTAAGACTGACTTTTACTCATACATATATATAATGTTAGACTTTTAATGTTATATATATAGTATAGGGTGTATTTTACACTTTTAAAATATTAGGTGGTCAAATTTAACAATCATACCTTTAATTCAATTAAATTGTAAACCAAAAACTTTATGGATTTATTAAACCTCTTTTAATTATACACCTTAATTAATTAATAAAACCATAAGGGTGTGATTTGAACTTTTTCAAAACAATACTAGGGTTTTAGAATTTAACATTCGTAATTAAACTTTTAATCAACTTTTAAATTCCAAAACTTGAGGGAAAGTTTTGAAACATTTCAAAACATTAGGGTTTAGAATTTAAATATACATCAAAATTAAACTATTAATCAAAATTTAAATTCCAAAACTTGAGGGCAAGTGTTGAAACCTTTTTCAAAACATTAGGGTTTCAACTATTTAAATTTCAAAACAACAAAACTTTTGAGGTCAAATTTTAACTATAAAACCTAAAGGGGAAAATATGAAACATTTCATAACACAATGATCAAATAACAAATAATCTAAATTAACAATTAATAACATAATTATCCATATTTGATTTATTTAATGATTTCTTGCAAAACAATTTACCAATTTAATCAAAATAATTAATCAATTATCACATAAGGAAACAAATATTTTATTAACTGATAAATATCTTCAATTAGATCAAGAATATAGTCATATATATATCAAAAAATCGGATTTATATTGATCTAATATGATAAGGCAAGTATCCTCAAGCAAAAACAGCAAGAAATCCTGGTTTTCCCTCATTCTGACCAGCCGACTCGTCGAATCAGGCATGGACTCGTCGAGTTAGCATGAACTCGACGAGTTCATCTAAAAAACTCGGCGAGTTCAGCCCCGAGAAACACAAAAATCGAATTTTTTCAACATACAAAGCATCAATACAATAGAAACCAATCTAGGCTCTGATACCACTGATGGGTTTTGGTCATAAGAACATCCTATGTGCTCATACAAACCCTAATGCTTGGATCTAGGTTTCTCTATTGTACATGCAAGTTATCCAAGACTATAAACCCTAGATCTAGCATATAACAATCAATATAACATATAATTAGGGTTTAGATCATACCTTGATTTTTATGTAGCAATAACAATCCCAATTCCTCCTTGTATTGACTTTAGAAAGCTTAGAGTCACAAATGTCACTCCTCTAATGGTTCACAAACACCAAGAGCAAAGAGGATGAAGAGGAGAGAGGATGGAGGCTGCCCTAAAACGTGTACAAACCCTAGAGAAGTCTTAACCACGTTTTTGGGTCATAAGGGATCTATATATATAGGAGGCTATTAGGGTTATCTAACAAGGAAACCCTAATTTGGATGCTTAAGCCCTAAGCAACCCATGGATCCCTTTTCTTAAGGCCTTGGACGATTTCCTTATGGGCTTCCCCATAGAATTCGTCCACCCCTTAATACAAGGCAATCCATGGCCCAAATTGCAATTATCTTATAATTACAATTCCAGTCCCTTAAGTTTAATTAATCTCTTTTAGTCACAAAACTAATTACCAATTAATTATTGACTAATATTAATTAAACAATATGATTTCTCCTTTAATATATTATTCCCATAATATATTAATAAATCATATTTAATCCTTTTTCTCCATAATTCATCGTATCAAGTTGCTTTGGTGAAGGCAACCCAAAAGGACCATGCACCATCGGGTCAAGTACATACCAAAATAGTTATGGACTTAGACACTAATCCAACATTAATTTCATTTAGAGTATACTAAACAAAGAGAATACTATCAATCATTTATTTTAGAATGATTGCATTTTTATTAGGCACGTAACGTTTATATGCTTTTTATGAGACAATATGTTTAGGTTGTTTATCCATTTAAACAACATAGTTAAAGTCCTGATATTATAACCAGAATCTCCAGTCGGGGATCGAAAGTAATGTGTATAGATGTATATTGGGATTGACAACCCCGCTCTCAGGCTGCTAACTACAGTCAGGCATACATGCCTATGAGTGAAAATTGTTATCAACAGTCTAAACGCCTTCAAAGCGTTTGTTTCAGGCTATCTAGTCATAAAGTGGTTTTAATAACTCATGAAAAGGATATTAACAATACAGTTAGTGTATAATTAACTAAAACACGAGTACATTTTCAAAGTACCAGTTTTACAAACATACAGTTATAGTAGTACATTACAGTTTACATTAATAGCTGGTGGAGCCAGGCATACTCACCTTTAAAGGTTTTACAAAAGAAAACAAATACAAAACACTAGTTTACAAACATAATGGTTTTATGGGATTAAAACTACTTTTCATATACATCAGAAAATATAGGATTTTCTGGGAATGATTTACATATTCGAAGAATAGAAAACATACTTTCAAAACATAAATACTTATGCACTCACTCAACTTTATGTAGATACTCTCTTTTCAAATTACTTGTATTCTCAGGAAATCAGTAGCAGGTACTCCCCGAGTCTTTGAGAAGATGGTGCTATTTTGAGTCAAGTCTTTGATGTTTTGTTATAACTATTTTAGTTTCAATATACTATGATTGAACACATGTATAAACTTATACTTTTCAACACAATGGTTGTTTTTTACTTTGATTACTATATGCATGTGTTGTGATACTACAAATGATGTCATCCACCCCTGGACATTTCCTCCGTTTGGTTTAGGGGTGTGACACATACCCTTGGTAGGAGTGATAACTTGAGAGTGGTGGGGTATAGTGACGCCAACTTTCAAACCGACAGAGATTATTTCCACTCTTAGTCAGGCTGGGTGTTTACCCTGAATGGAGGAGCAATTACTTGGAAGAGTTTCAAGCAGGAGATTGTAGCTGATTCAACGTGTGAATCAGAGTACATAGCAACAAAGGAAGCGACGAAGGAAGCGATATGGCTGAAGAACTTTATCGGAGACCTTGGATTTGTACCAGCTACAAAGGAGTTCGTGGAGATTTTCTGTGACAGTGATAGTGTAGTTGCCTTAGCCAAGGAACCAAGGGATCATGGCAGGTCTAGACACATCGACAGGAAATATCACTTCATAAGACACAAGATAGAAGAAGGACTCCTCGTGGCAAATAGGGTATCATCAGATGAGAACCCGACAGATCCCCTCACGAAGGGACTGAGTAGGGCTAAGCATTTACAACATGCGAGGCGCATTGGGCTGAGGGATGATATTAATTTTAACGATCATACTTTGGAAGTAGGTATTGAAGCAAGACTGTCATGAATTTGGCTTGTAGATTGTCAGAAATGGTCAGACATTGTTATGACATTCATGAGTGCTCATAAGGTCTGAGTATTGGATTCAACCCATGCTCACGTGTATCACTTCATGGAATTTATCTCGAGTGATCGTGAGACGATAATATCATATAATCTTCAAACCTAGATATATAAGTTGTTGACTATGAGTTGGTCATACATTGATAGTATGAAAACATATCGGTAACCCGATGTTATAAAACGTGTTTTTGTGTGTGGTTCAATGAATAGTTAGCACAAGCATATACTGTCGAAGTTTATCTGTTCCTTTCAGTCCTTGGAGGATTAAAAGAAATATCTTGGGCCCTTTGATGATTTTTTTTGACTTATGTGTCGAGCCCAGTCAAAACTAAATTGATATGTTCGATTAAGTTCTATGTCAAACGAATCGGAAATCAGGAAACAAACTGCTGGATAATAAGATTGACTATGTTCCATGTGTTTGTCTGACTGATATCTTGAGAACAGATGATTCTATGATCACTTATCTAAAATGGTATGTCTAAGTTCAACAAAGGCACTTAAGAGCCACGATTACTAGTCGGATCCTGAAGTTATACTTACAATTGTAGTTATTAGACTTATCCAAGTGGGAGACCGTTGGATAAGATGTCTGAGTCCATAACTATATTTGGTATGTACTTGACCCAAGAGTAGCATGGTCCATTTGGGTTGCATTTCACCAGAAAAATTTGTAAGGATGTACTTTTCAGAAGAGGTTATTTATGATTTATTAATATATTATAAGTTCTGATATGTTAATATAAAATCATATTATTTAATTAATATTGATCAATAATTAATTTGGAATTAATTTTGTGATTAAAAGAGACTAATTAAATATATGGGGATTGATTGTGTAAATCATTCATTCTTATAAAGTGGGCTTATGATCCATAGTTCTTTATGTTGGGCTAACCCCATGTGGTGACCCATGGATACTTCATGGAGGTTAAAACCCATAGAGCCTAAGGAATGTGGAAAGTCATGCACATTAGGGTTTTCATGGTGTAACCCTAATCATGACACACTATATAAAAAACCCTCTAGCACATGAAATCGACACTAGTGAGTCTTTGGAAGAGCATATCCGATTTTGTGTGGAAGAAATATTCTCTCAAGTCCTCCAATTGTTGGTGGTGATTTGTGGTTCCATTTGAGGCATTCACATTATTGGTCTTAGGCTTTTAACCCTTCAAGGTTTTCAACTACACTAAAAGGTATGTCATCTAACTATATTTTCGTAGTATAGATACTACATAGTATGCTAGTTAGGATGATGCTTTGTAAAAATGAAAGTTTGCATGTATATTAGACAAAACATAGATCCTAAGCATCTAGGGTTACATGTACACCATAGGGGTGTTAGAATGCTCAAAACCCATCAATTATTTGAGTATTTTCCGACTTGGGAAGCTACAAATGAATAAGAAGATTTTTCAACATTAAACAACAAATATGTGAGTCCCAACTTCTAGTTCTGAAACTTTGCATGGCTGAAGACCTTCTAATCTTTTATAGAAGGTAGCTTATGGGTCCTTAGCCCTTGTTAATTGTTCATAATCACAAGCCATTTTTAATTATGTCACACCCCCAAACCAGAACAACGGAAACGTTCGGGGGCGGAGGACGTCATGTCAAGTATCACAACACATGCATTATATTAATCAAAGTGCAACAACCAATTGCATTAATAATATACAAGTTTTTACATAAGTGTTCAAACATTAGATATTCAAACATCAAAAGTAGATATAGTAAAAGAAAAAAATGCAGCATGATACTAGGTTGTCTTCTCAAAAGCTCCGGGAGTGTACCTGTCTACTGGATTCCAGAGAATAAAAGTTATTTTGAAAGAGAGTATCATTGTTTAAGCTGCTGAGTTCATAAGTATTAATATTGGTTGATTTAGTTTTAAGAAAATGATTGTATACGATTCGAGAAAGTCCTATACCTTCTGTTTTACAACTGAAAAGTAGTTGTAATCCCATAAATCCATTCCATAAAAGTGTTATTGTACTTATAACATAGTTTAACATAATTTTAGCCCTCCATAAAATTATAGAAGATTGTTTTCCGTTTTGTTTGTGAAAAGTAGTTTTAATACAATAGTATTTCTTTAAAATACACTATTGGTGTAATAGATACCACGTAATGAAGATTATTAATTAGGGTTAAAATGTGATGTGGTTATAACCATGCTAATTGATTAGTGTTTAGCACGACGACCTTCTGGTGTCAAACAGTGAGACATTTGTCAGCCTTGGCCTACCGGCCAAACTGTAGCTAATAGTCGGGATGTAGGATAGTCGGTCCCGTATAGATCCATACACACAATGCCCGCTCTCCCTCTAGGAGACTCTGGTTACAAAACACGACACAACAAGTATATTGCTATGCCGTGAAGTAGTATCTCACATTTTTTGTTCACCTAGTTTATGAAAAGATTTAATGTTATCCTTCCTTTAACAAGTAGTTTATACCTCGAAGACATAACTAGTAAAATAGATTTCTCGTTTGGTTCATAAATTATACCTATTATAATTTATATGTATTATCTGTTTAGTATAATCCTTCATGAATGTATCCCTTTTCTCGACATGATACAAAGGTAATGATATCGATTGAAGTAACCTTATATATATATATATATATATATATATATATATATATATATATATATATATATATATATATATTCAATACATAATTAAGAAAGAAACGACGTTCGGACAAATAATCCCACCTTAAGCCGACATCCAAACAAAAAAAAGGACGTAAGGCAGATCATTAGTCCTAAGTCCTTTAAGCCTTATTTATATACATATACATATATATAAATATCATTTTGACAAATATAAGTTCTAAAGAGTTTATAAAATATTTAAAAGAGTTTAACAATTTTTCAAAGAGTTTAACAATGTTTTAAAAGAGTTTACATGACTTTAAGTCATTTTGGAAGTATTTGGTAATCCTTTATTGTAAAAAAAGTATTTAAAAGCATAAGAAAACCTTTTATGTGATTTGTTATCACATGTAAATATTAACACAAATTTAATTGTTTTCAACTTGTATCCCCCCTAAAAAGCATTTAAACCCATTTACAAGGTAGATTATAGGGATATGAACTCACCCGATGTGAGTGATTCAAATGAAAGATCGATATAGGATGCTTGATTTCACTAGTGAAGTCCCGAGCACAAACGGATCCTATTTAGCATATAATAACATATATGTGTATACAATTAGTACTTTTAACATCTAAGGTGTAAAGGAAATAGCCTATGATGTAGGGAACACTTACAAAGAAGTGTTACAATCGAAATTTGAAGATTGAAGGAGGGGGGGGGGGTTCACGGCTATCTTGATGGGTTCATGACCCTATGAAGGGTTCACGGCCCTAGGAAGGGTTCACAGCCCTAGGAAGGGAAGAACACTTGAAGATCTTTGATGATTGGTGAGCATTTGAAGATCCTAAGTGGTATACTAAGGTGATTAAAAGGAAAAAGGGATGTTTAAGAGTGAAAAATGGTGTTCTTGGCATATGATACTTAAGAGAGAAGGGAGGATTTTTGGCCATGAAATTAAGAAGTGAGGGAAAAGTGAATCAAACTCATTTTTATATGGTAGAGTTCACGACCCAAAGAGGATTCACGACCTTGAACCTAGTTTGTGGCTGTGAACCTCACTTGTTGAGGTTTATGGCTCGAATGCAGTTCTCGGTTCTTACGTGTTTCACTTCCTATCACTCAACCCTTGAGTATAATAGGTTTAGAAACCTATTAACTCGTTACCCTTACTATATTAAGATAATAAGGTAATAAGAGAAGACAAGTCTGACTTTTGATTGATATGATTGACTTACAATATAGAAATTACGGGTTGTCACATTTTTCCCCCGTTAAAGGGAATTTCGTCCTGAAATTAAGACTAAGAAATACACATGGACTAAGGAAAAAGACGAAGATACTTAATTTTCATTTGGCACTCTCGCTCCCAAGTGAATTCGGGTCCTGGCTTCGCATTACTGCGAACTTTGACTATCGGGATACGACCCTGTTTCGTTCGTTTGACTTCCCTATCCATAATTTCTATAAGTTCTTCCACGAAGTGGAAGTTCTAATTTAGTCCGATCTCGTCAAGTGATATAACAAGTGTCTCATCGGACATGCACTTCTTTAAGTTTGATACATGGAAGTTAGGGTGTACGTTGTTAAGTTCTTGAGGTAGATGAGGTTTGTAAGCTACTAGGCCAAATCTAGCATGAATCTCAAAAGGCCCAATGTAACTTGGATTTGGTTTACCCCGCTTGCCGAAACGCATCATGCCCTTCCAGGGTAAGACTTTTAATTGAACAAAGTCACCGACGTGGAATTCCAAGGGTTTTCGTCATTTATTTGCGTAGCTTTTCTGTCGATCTCGCGAGGCTTTCAATCGTTTGCGAATTTGTACAATATTCTCTATAGTCTCTCAGACACACGTTCTAGTTAGCTTCTCTATCTTGCCTATTTCCTTTAATGGTATGAAGTGTTGTCTACGTTCTTATCTGTCCTTCTTGGGGTTTCACCTGTCACATTTTCAGGTTTCAAGGCTTGTTGTTGAGCATCCTTACTTTGTGTGGACAAATGTGAATGGATTGTCATAGTCAATGATTTAACTCTATGCCTTGAGTACTCTTTCCAACTAAGGGTATCAACTACTACTTTGGCTTTCCTGGGATAATAACGAATTTCATATTCGTAGTCACTTAGTAGCTCTACCCGCCGCTGTTGTCCCATATTTGGCCCTTCCGATCAAATATATGATGAAGGCTTTTTGCTTTGAAGTTCATGGTAAACTCACACTTGGTTCATCTATCATCACCTCGTGTATACATGTTGTACATAATTAAGATTAAAAAGACATTCGGATGAGTGGCTCTGCCCCAAGTCCACAACCAGACAAGGAACAGGAGGTAGGGCAGAATCACGCATCCAAAACCTTGTTAAGTTTGAATTATATACCACTCTCGCGTATACACTTAGAAACGATAGGCTAACCTTATGGGTTCTTAGTCTCTATTCTCGAACTTGACATGTGGTACCAGTGGTCTTCCTATGTGATCTTATCGGATATACTGCAGGTGGGTACGGTGTAACATCGTAAATTTCAAAAAAAAATTTCATTTTTCATCAACCAATTTCATATAATAATATTCTCAAATATTTCCAACAGTAGTTTTTGAAACATAACATATCCTAATATCCTAAAAATCAAACTCTCTCCCTAGTGTGTACGAATCATGTCGGCGCCTTTCCACGGTCGTCGCTAGTACCTGAAACACATAACACAACAACTGTAAGCATAAACGCTTAGTGAGTTTCCTAGAATACCGCATACAACACATACGCCACTTGAGGCTAGAATACGACCCTTCGGTCGATGTGTCTCAGCGGGACCCTCTAGTCCCGTAGCTCTTTGGACCCTCTGGTCCGGTCATAGCTCGTTGGGCCCTCCGGCCCGGTCTGTATCGTTGGACCCTCCGGTCTGAATTATAACATCATACAACATACATATAACATATAGCACATAATCTCATATATAACACGTAGGACCCTCTGGTCAACATATAATACCACTCTAGGTACTTATAGTGAGAAGACTCACCTCAGGTGTCTCGGTAAATCTCTCACTCGGTAGAAATATGATCTAGCCTCCGCCTAATCACATAAAGTAAATACTCTCATAATTATAACTGTACTCAAACCTTTTTTAACACCCTCAGAAGGGTAAAAGACCATTTTACCCCTCTCCTGGCTTAAAGGCCTCACTGTTGACCAAACCCTAAAAGTCAACAAAAGTCAACGGTCAAACTTTGACCCGACTCGTCGAGTGCACTTGGGCGACTCAGCGAGTCTACACGTGTCCACTAACTTTTTAGTCCCGCTTGGCACGTCGAGTTCCTACTCTTGCTCGACGAGTCACACCTGGCATGAATCGCGGGGCCACCCCGACTCAACTCGCCGAGTCTCAAGAACAGCTCGGCGAGTTCCGCCTTGAACTCCAGTCCTCCAATCCCCCCCCCCCCTCCGACTCACTGAGTTATCCCCAACTCGGAAAGTCTACACACTGAGTGATTTACGGAAAACCCTCACCCTACTCGCCGAGTCTGATCTTTGGACTCGGTGAGTTCATGCCATGCACAAACTCCATAGACCTCCTGAGGTCAGATCTGTTCCCTTAATACATAGATCTGATCTTCCCAAGCATGATAATCATGTAAAGTTCAGACCTTGACACTCAAATAGAATCTAGATGGTCTTACTTGGTGATTTAGTCCCAAAATAACATCCTAAGTTCATGACTCGCAAAATAACTCCAAAAAGCCCCAAGGGTTAAGGTCTCTGGACTCCTTTGAGTCCAGATCCAAAGCATGAACTCGAGAAGGGACCAATTGCTCCACAATCCATCCTCTAAAGGGGGTTAGAAAACCCTAACTGAAGAAGGTCCGAAAAATACCTCAAGATGAAGTCTATGAGCTCTGAAATCACCAGAATCACACCTCCTTCAGCCTCCTCTTGCCTTGGTTTCCTCCATCTTGCAATTTCACCAACAAAATGATCACAAATGGCCTCTCCTTCCTCACAAACGCTCTAGATCTCTTAGGTTTCTCTCTGGGGTTGGTAGCCGCAAATGATGGCCCTAAGGGCCTTTAAATAGGTCCCAAACCCATGAAATTTGGGTTTCATTAAACAGTGTGGACTCGCCGAGTCCTCTCATGGACTCACCGAGTCCGGCTGTGAACCCGGATACGAATTCGCGACCATACTCGGCGAGTTTAAACATCAACTCTCCGAGTCCTCTCACAACTTTCAAAGATAAAGGAATAAAATATTATACATGGGAATCCGGATGTTACAATTCTCCCCCACTAGAATTAGACTTCGCTCTCGAAGTCTTACTCTGCAAAACAGCTCTGGATGTTGCTCCCGCATCTCACGCTCCGGCTCCCAAGTCAACTCTGACCCTTTCCGGTGCTGCCACTCGACCTACACCAGAGACACCTCCTTGTTCCTCAAAACCTTGATCTTTCGATCCCTAATCGCCACCGGTCTCTCAACATAATTTAGGCTCGCATCCACCTGAATATCTTCTAATGGCACCACTGTCGACTCGTCGGCTATACACTTTCGCAGCTGCGACACGTGGAAAGTGTCATGAATCTGACCCAACTCTGCAGGTAACTCCAAACGGTAGGCTACCCTGCCTACCCTCACGATCACCCTGGAAGGACCAATATATCGGGGCCCCAACTTGCCCCTCTTCCTGAATCGAATCACTCCTTTCCTAGGAGAGACCTTCAGGAGCACGAAGTCACCGACCTGAAACTCGAGCTCGGACCGGCGTCTGTCCGCAAAACTCTTCTGATGACTCTGAGCGTTCAACAACCTCTGTCTGACATGCTAAATCTGCTCTGTCATCTGAAGCATGATCTCGGTACTACCCATCACCCGCTGCCCTACTTCTCCCCAGCAAATGGGGGTCCGACACCTCCTCCCATACAACAGCTCAAAGGGTGGCATACCAATGCTTGAATGATGGTTGTTGTTATAGGAAAACTCTGCCAAGGGAAAATATGAGTCCTAACTCCTACCGAAATCCAACACACATGCTCGGAGCATGTCCTTGAGCGTCTGAATCGTCCGCTCACTCTGCCCGTCAGTCTGTGGGTGGTATGCGGTACTAAAATGCAGTCTCGTACCCAATTCCTCATGAAACTTCTTCCAGAATCTGGAAGTGAAATGTACATCTCGATCTGAGACAATTGAGATCTGCACTCCATGCCGCGATACCACCTCTATCACGTACATCTCTGCCAATCTCTCCGCGGAAGAGCTCTCAATGATAGCAAGGAAGTGAGCTCTCTTTGTCATCCTATCCACAATCACCCAAATTGCATCGACACCTCTCCCAGTCCTTGGCAATTTGGTGATGAAATCCATGGTAATCTGTTCCTATTTCCACTCGGGAATCTCTAACTGCTGCAGCTTACCATGTGGATGCTGGTGCTCGGCCTTAACCCTGCGACAAGTCAAGCATCTCTCTACAAACCACGCGACATCCCTCTTCATACAGGGCCACCAATACTCCCTTTTCAGGTCCAAATACATCTTAGTGGCCCAACAATCTCCCCCTTGGTTTATAGCTTTCTTTTCCAATTGGCCCAACAAACTCCCCTAAAAAGTAGCTGGCTTTTTCTTGTTAATCTTCATTGGGAGCTTGGCTTCAGCAATAATCATCAAATTTCTTCACAGCATCAAGATGAACATATGAATCTTTAATAAATGAATTCATCTTGAGCGGTTGGGTTTTTCTTCAAAATTTGACATTAAACGCACATTGCACTACAAGAAAAATAGACTTTTATGACGCGCAAACCACGACACTCATTGATTTATGTTACGGAATGGAGAGTGACGTTAAAAAGGTGTCATCTCTTCAAAAAATTTAAGGATAGAAGACACGTATTATTGCACGCCCTTAAATTAGTGTCTAAAAAAAACACGGAGGGCACCTATAATAAATTGCGCGTCGTCTAAGGATGTCGCTTTATAATTTTTAATGGAACGCGCGTTCCATCCTTTAACAGTAGGGGGAAATGAAATTCTGAAAAAATTAAAAATCCCGCCTTCCTTTTTTTTCTCCTTTCCCTCTTGCCCAAATTATGGACGCTCCTTCCTTCCCCCTCCTGCTGCCTACTTCTTCCCTCACTTCTACCTACTGGAACCACCATATCTCCCACTCTATGTTGAAATTGTTAGAAAAAGCCCTAATTATACTCTCAAGTCTAAATACAGAAAAAATAGAAGATGGTGAAGAAGTAGCAGTAGAGGAAGTGGAGGATGAACAGTCGAAAATGGAAGGAATGGCATCAATAGCGTTGTTACTAGATGGCAGCCATACGGAGGTCAACATTCTTTTCTCCACAAATTTCTGCCCTTGGGTCATCTTTATTTCCCTAATAGCGTGCCCTAAGAGTTATAACTATTACTATGGTTTTCAGCCATTCGATGCTTCGTCTCTCCCCCATTCTCCTACACTCCTCCATCTTCTCTGAAGGTTCGCCTTCATGATTCTCTCACCCCACATTCAAGCGATTCTCTCCAAAAAATACTAGGTAAAACTTAATTTCATGATCTTGTGAACAAGAAAGTCAAGTCGTCGCCCTCTTCTTCTTCTTCTATACCATAGATATCGTTCATAGTCTCTCTCCTAAAACTGATGCCACATGGCTTTAGTTTCATACGGAACCAAACATACTGATGCTATTTGAATGCTCATGTATCATTGATTCATTGCTCTGTTGATCTTCATTTTGTATTTAGATCAGTGGAAAAGCTTCTATACATGCCTATGCATAAAACAACTATGTCAATTTGAGTATATTGCATCAGCCATGTAAACAGTTCTATTCTTTATTTTATTTTTGCATCATGTCGATTTGAGTCTATTCTTATCTTGATAGGTAAGAAGTGTGAAGGTTATCAATGTTTCCTTAAGTGCTTCCGAGCAAGACATCAAGGAATTCTTTTCGTTTTCTGGTGATATTGAATATATTGAGATGAAAAGGTTATTTCCCATTTTCTTAGGGTTTTTAAACATAGGTTTTTCTTTTTCTATAAATTATTCAAAATGCATTCGTCACTTTCAAGGAGCCTCAAGGTGCAGAGACTGCAGTTCTACTCTCGGTATATACAAATCTTGATTATCTTGTACACAATTCTTCACAATTTATAAGAGTACACTCTTCCACCTTCTGGTTTTGATGATTTCAGGGAGCAACTATAGTTGACCAATCTGTTACCATTGTTCTTGCACCAGAGTACACTCTCCCTCCTTTTACAACTACACTTTCAGATCAACAAAACACCGTATGTTCTTTTTGTTATTTTATCATCAAGAATGCGTGTAAATGCTTTTTTATATTATCTGATATTGATATAATGTGGTTCATAATTTAGGCAACAGGGGGGCAAGGTGTGGGAGGTGCTGAATCTGCTATTCAAAAAGCAGAAGATGTCGTGAGCAGTATGTTGGCAAAAGGTTTCATACTGGGAAAAGATGCAGTAAACAAAGCCAAAATGTTTGATGAGAAAGTCCAGTTTACATCAACAGCTGCAGCAAAAGCAGCTACAATAGACCAGAAGATTGGTCTAACTGAGAAAATCAACCTGGGGACAACATTAGTGAATGAGAAAGTGAAAGAGATGGATCAGAAGTTTCAGGTGTCTGAAAAGACAAAAACGGCCTTTGCGACTGCAGAGCAGACTGTAAGTGTTGCGGGATCTGCCCTTATGAAGAACCGGTATGTGCTGACTGGGACCGCCTGGGTCGCCGGAGCTTTCAGCAGGGTGACGAAAGCCGCCGGAGAAGTGGGACAGAAGACCATGGAGAAGGTGGCGGTGGAAGAACAGGCGGCTGGAACGGGAACCACCAGGACTACTCATCAAGAACCACCGCCTACTTCTACACACCCTGCTACTAGTTGAACAAGAGCACCACATGATCAGGTCTTGTTGCTTCAGTCAAGTGTTAGGCTGTAGATTATGCAGGATTTATGGATTTTATTATTATGAATTTTCTGTTTTTTTTTCATGGTTTTATTGGTTTAGGAGTTGATATATGACCTTTCATTTGTGATGTGAAGGCAAAGATTCAGAAGAAAGAGGGGATTCCATGGCATCAACAGATTTTGATCATTGATGGAAAGATCCTCGAGGATGGTAAGACTTTAGCAGATCATCACATCCGAATTGGATCTAGATTGGAGTTGGTTGTGAGTTTGGGAGGACCATAAAGTTGTTGTGTACAATCACCCTATCATGTCCCAAGCCGATGTCTCCTACAGGTATCTACATCGATCATGATTCGAATCTTATTCGATCACTTCTCATTTCAATTGTTCTACACAAATACCTGTGTCGATTGACTTGATTTTCATTTGATCACACATAATTGACTGATCTTTGTGTGTCCGTATTAGTTTACACCAGAGTTTCTTAGGTTTTGTTCATTCATTTCTGTATCTGATTTGGCCAAGTTTATTTTAGGTAAAATCGTGTTATTCAAAAGTGTATTCTTGTCATTTTGTTATTCTCTTCCGGCTTTTACTAATCTGGAACACACAACTAGGATGATTCAAAATCAATCAGTAACTTCAAATTACCTTCATTTATATTACACACTATTAACTTAAGCTCTGTATTTTCCTAAATTCCTATTTATTGACTGATAATTTAGCTGATTGTCAGTTGTTGAATCATATATGCAAGTTTTTGTTAAGACTTTGACAGGGAAGACAATAAAGTTGGAGGTGGAGAGCTCAAAGAACATTGATACTGTGAACTCAAAGATTCAGGACATAGAGGGGATTCCACTGCATCAGCAAATGTCTTCTGCCTATTCTTTCCTCTAAATGATGTACCACCATACAACATCTCATATAATAAAATACATGAAATAAAAAAAAGAATATAATAAAAAATTAGTTAAAGTATTGAAATGGGTAAAAGAAGGTAATTCAAATAAATGGTGTATATTTTAAAGAAAAATTTTAATTCATGAAAATTAATAAGCTTACCCACTGCCCACCAATCAATAGCACTGGAGTGGCCAGCTCCTGTTATGACTTCCTGAAATATCATCATAATTTCAAAGGGTAAAATAAAGAGACCATAAATAAGTGAAATTACGTAAATGCCCTTTGAGTACTTTTCATACCAGAGGTGGTGGTGAGCCCTCCTTTTGTGTTTCTTACCTCTGCTAAAAGTGAATTGAGGCCTGAAATCCAAGTTGCAGCTCAAAATTGTTGGGTTAAGAAGGGTGGTGCATTCACCGGTGAGGTTAGGTATGTTTCAAAGTGTCATTTATCAAATTACCATCCTTTTTTTTTCTAAAACTTTTCAATTTCCTATGTCTGATTTCTTCTTCTTGATTCTTACTAAATACTGAAGTTGGTTTTCTATATTTACAGTGCTGAGATGCTTGCCAATTTGGGTGTCCCTTGGGTCATCCTAGGTCACTCTGAAAGGAGAGCCCTATGGAATGAAACTAATGAGGTACCCTTTTCCTTGTGTAGATTTTACTCAGCCTGTTCAAATCAATTCACACTTTTCCTTGTGAACATCTTAATCAGTGTTGTATGCAAGTTACTGAAAAAGTTTTGTTTTCTTTTTCTTGTTTCATTCAGTTTGTTGGAGACAAGGTTGCATACGCACTATCTCAAGGTTTGAAGGTTATTGCTTGTGTTGGGGAGACTCTTGAGCAACGAGAAGCTGGAACCACCATGGAAGTTGTTGCTGCACAAACCAAAGCAATTGCTGGTAATTATTTTAAAACTAAACTTGCTTCTACTGTATGTCAAAAATCAAAAATCTTGTTTTATCTTTGATATAATAAGTAACTTGCACACAAAAGTTATGATTTTGGTGTTTAATGCAAGAAATCACAATATGCCTTTTCTATGTGATTCTGATTTTGGTAATTTTTTGTTGCAAGAGGAAAAGAGGAAAAGAAAGCTCAAGCCGAAAGAGATAAGATGCTGCAAATGCAAGTGTTGCATTCTTCATTTCAATTGTTAGTATGAAACACATAATAGATGGGCCAATGTAAACTTCTTATCCATATAACATCTGTTTGGAGCATTAGTCTTAAAGAATTATGAAAGGCAAGATACAACTTTACTTAGTTGGAATTTGATGTAGAGAGTAGATTAGATGCAAATTTAGATATTGTAAAAAATAGAATTGTATGACATTAAATTTTATGCAATGGATTGTATTTTTTGTATATGATATTTTATTTCTATTATGAGACATTAAATGCAAATTTAATTTAAAAATTAATAAATATATAAATATTTTTTTAGAACATTTAAAATTATGATACGCAAAAATGTGTGTCATCTTCATTTATGACATGGCCTTTCTAGACAGGGGCTTCCTTGATACGCATTGCGTGTCATAAACACGCGCGTCGTAAGGTTATGACACGCAAATGCGTGTCGTCTTCCTTTATGACAGGGCCTTCCTTGATACGCATTGCGTGTCATAACTGCACGTCGTAAATGAGCGTCGTAAATGCGCGTCATAAATGCGCGTCGTCTATAGACGACGCGCAAAAGCGCGTCGTCTCTCTTTATGACAGGGCCTTCCTTGACACGCATTTGCGCGTCGTCTGAGCGTTTTACGACGCGCAATGAGCGTCGTAAAAGGCCTTTTTTCTAGTAGTGTTGGGTGAAGAGGCTTGATGTACTGATTCTTGAAAGATAGCGCTTTCAGCTTGAGAATCTTCAGAGAGAACAACGAAGAGAAATAATCTTCTGAATCACTTCAGCAGGTTCATAGATAGCATCAAATTGATTGAGGAGGCTTCAATGCAATCTGTCACATAATCTTCAAGAATAGCTTCACCTTGCTTCTGAGGTTGAAAGATTGAATGATGGAAGAATAGTCTTCATTTCTTGCTCCTTCGAATGAAAATTCTTCAATCCTCATGGATGAAGCCTTGGCTCAGAAGATCTTCAATACAGTCTCCATGAGTCTCATCTACGTGTGAAATCACTTTTCAAGACAAAACAAAACTAAAAGAAAAATTAGCACACAAAAAAAAATTTGGATTTTCTGATTTTTCTGAACAAGAAATAACTCTATTTTTGGATTTTTAATTTTCTGATTTTTGTTTGATTTTTCAATTATTTTTAATTCTCCCCTTAAAATTTGTGCATAGAGGAAAACTATGAACAAATTTAACAAAAATAAAATGATATCTAACTTTAAGAATGATTTGGGATCAAAGTTTTTAGACAGCCTTTATCTGCTTGTCGGTACGTTCCATCTTCACGTCTTTGTCTGGTCGATCGCCGGTATTGTTGTCCACTTAAACACCAAAAATTGTGACAAAATTAGGACATACTATAAGTGACAAGACAATGTGATCCTGAGTTCCTAGATATTATATCTGATCCTAAGTTTCTAGATACTATATCTTAAGGACCATTCAGCTGATGACGACCAGGGATATTGTTGTCCACCTAAATTGAGCAGCGAGATCTATAGACAATCTTTGAGTGTTCAATTTTAATTGTACTGGAACATGTTTCCTGCTTCCAGATATGCCCCGGTAATCAAGGACTTCCAGAGTACTCCTTACATCGGATGAGTAGACCATCATTAGGGGAGAAGATAGATTCAGAGTATTATCACTTATAGTGCATATGCTGTGTATCAGGTTGGATTGTTAGTCACGCAAAGGAGACAACATATGGCTAACAGATAAGAGGAATTTCATATATATATATATATATATATATATATATATATATATATATATATATATATATATATATATAATATGCAGAGAAATAGAGTTGCATATGTTACAGTCCAGGTCGGATCTCTTCCAATCACGCAGAGGAGGTAACATATGACTAACAGACAGAAAGAAAGAAAATGATTTTCTACAGACCTAATTTATCGGAATTTACCAATCGCCCCATCAATACCGGAATTAAGGACAGAATCCGCACATCGAGGAAAAGTTAAACCACGGTTCCAGATACGGGTTCATTTAATGTGATGAGTAGATTCCCATATATATATCTCCCTGCTCAACCTATCCAAGCTTCGTATTGTCAGGCTAAACGGATCCAACTAGGTCAAGATTTGTCAAGTCTATAGATTCCTTAAGTTCATCTGCACCTAGTCAAGTCTGTTAAATTCTTCGTGCCTACCGACGCATCAAACCAGAGCATAGACCCTTCAACTTTTGGTACGTTACGCAGACTCAAATTGCCTATTATCACATAATCATATCACTTCCCAAAACATCTCCCTCAAGCACATTCCATAACCAACATATTATATACATATATATATATATATATATATATATATATATATATATATATATATATATAAATTTCTAATTTTTGTTTTGCTTTTATTTCTCCCCCTAAATTTGTGCATAAGAGAGAAATGAAAGTAAATGCGCAAATTTAAACTATCCTAAAACAAAATTTTATCTTTAAAGCGAATCAGTTTAAGAAAAACTCAGGAGTATAGAGAAGAAAATTCAAACCTTAAGTCATCGATTGAATTTGCATCTAGAAGGTCTGAGAACAGCACACATAATCTCAGAACAGATCCGAAAATTCTTCATGTCGTTAATCACAGACCCCATGTGATCCTTTCCTTTCTTCCCTTCCCTCTAAGGACACATACTCTCAAACAAATGTCTGAATGTTGTACAATTGAGAGATGTCCCCTATCAAGTGCCAGGAACAACCACTACCAACAAACCGAAGTCTGATGATATGCCTCCATAGCTGCTCCGACACGGAGCGGGATCAGTTGGTCTTTGGAACCCAGTCCATTTTGAAACTGGGTCGACCTTTGTCATCTTTGCACGATACTCTCTCCCATGACATGTCCTGCTTATCACAAACAGAAGATGTAGAAATATTAGAATCGTTAGTAGAATCGGGAGAGTGAGCCTTTAGAACCCATTTGTAGTTGGGTTTAACCTATTTCTTTTTCGTTCTGATGGGTGGCTCAGTACTTTCTTTTGCTCTTGATGTCGACCATTGAGATGACTTTGATTTTGGCTTCATGGGAGCATCTCTTGGATTTGACTTCATGGCCGACTTTCCCTTCTTGATCTTGGGAGTTTGATTCTTGGCCTTTTGGGTTTGATTCTTGGCCTTCTGGGCATTCTAGTTGCTATTTTCTGAATGTGGCCTCGAAGGGTTTCTTTTGTAGAATCTCCCACTTTGCGTGTTTTGCCAGCCTTGTGCATAGTAGGGAACGTATGCTCGATTAGGACAATTTCTGGCAATGTGTCCAGGTGTTCCACAGTGAAAACATGTCTTTTTCTTCACTGTGGAGTTGTTTCTTCCTGCCCCTAGTGGCGTATCTTTTCCTTGTCTCTTGCTTTTCCCACACGCACAGTTGTAACAGGAACTCTGTTTAGCTTGAAATGGTGGCCTGTATTTACCAACAACAGGTTGATCAGAAGCAGCTGAGTTCGAAGCAACAGATTCAGAGTTCAAGGAGATGTTGGTTTGTTCAATGGTGTTCTTCTTGTTTTCATCCTCTGCTACTTTACCTACACATGAAGTAGAAGCATTAGTATCTTTCAACTCAACACCCTCAATTGGCTATTCAACAGCTGGTTTACCATATACCATAAATGGTTCTCGGTCAATCTCTTCCTGAGACAAAGGTATGGATATATAGTTATGATTGAAAGGGGGAGGAACACTATCATACTCTAGACCCTAGTTTTGATTATCTTTGAATTTCAATTGATTTTCAAATAAGGACTCGACTGTCTTACTTGACGCAGTGTAATTTTTGAAACTAACATCTGTTTTTCCACACTTTATTTTCAAAGCGTCAAGTTCTTTAGTTACAGCAGCAAGTTTTTTTTTAATGTGATCATAATTTACACACTTGTTGCTGTAATCTTCTTGGAGTTTTTGGAAATCCCTGATTTTAGTTTCTAATTGAGCTTTTAACGGTTTCTGACCTTTCCTTAGAGTATAGCCTTCATATTTAAGGTCCTCATTTTCCCTTTTTAGCAAATCAATTTGTTCGCGAAGAAATTTAATCGTAGCTTTACAAGATGGACTACATGAAACTTCATTTACCGGAATTGATGTGGAACTCATTTTCTTTTTTTATTTTTTAATATTTTATTATTTTTTTTATATATTTTAATTGCCCTTTGACTTAAAAACCGTGAAAGTCAACCTTAAAAGTCAAATTTAAAAAATCAAACTCAAAAGTCAAACTTAAAAGTCAAACCGAAAAGCCAAATTTGAAAAATTAAAAGTCAAACGAGAAAGTAAAAATTTAAAGTCAAAGGTCAACTTTTAAAAGTCAAAGTCAAAATTTTAAGTAAAAAGTCAAAAATAAAAGTTAAAATTTAAAAAACTAAAATTTTTGGGTTGAAAAAGGATTTTAAAAATAAAATTTTGAATTTTCGGGGTTGAAAATGTCAATTTGCGAAATTATACGCGAAAAGGATGAGTTATATTCTAAATTTCGGATGTAGGACACAAGAAGCCTCCTAGACGAGTTGGTAAGGCGCTGGGTTTCTCAACTAGAGGTCTCGGGTTCGATTCCTGGCAACCTCAATTCCGTTCCTCTTCTTTTTAATAGAAAACTGTTGTGCGAGGACTAGAGCTGCAAAGCGAGGATCCAGATGCGAGACCGAAGCGAAGATGCTGAACCGTACACGAGGCCGCACACCGAGACTGCACACGTTCGAGCCGCACACCGAGGCTGCTGAGTCGCACACCTTCAAGAGCTCAACCG